>NW_022872751.1:0-115153 GCF_011750605.1 Drosophila busckii | reverse complement strand
CGTTCTCCAAATGACAATGTTAGATGGATCGATATGATGGTGAAACATAACAAAGTAGTCGTCGATAACCGCTCGATCGTTCCACGCACTGCAATGTTGAGTACTGCAACTCTATAAAATCCATCAAATATGTGAATAAAGGCGGTGTTTGGCAGTGCTGATCCGAATGCAAACGACGAGGTGACGATATTTCAATCTGGACGTTACGTGAGCTGTAACGAGGCCATTTGTCGTCTTTTTTCATTTCCGATTCATGAACGTTAACCGACTGTCGTGCACTTATCTGTTCACTTGGAGAACGGCCAGCGTATCTACTTGACGGACGCGAATGCAGCGCAAAGAGCAGAACGGCCACCAGTGAATGGCCAGATATTCGTAGCTTGTTCGCGTGTTGGCAAACCGTCTTCATTGTTTGTTTTTGCGCCGGAAAATCTAAGGTCTAAAAACATTGTTTAAATTAAATTTAAATTATGCTTCAATTTGGCGTGCATACAAATACAAAGCTTACGGTAAACAATTACCTGACTTCCAGGGCTGCCTAAATTCGCAAGCTAGTGCGCAAAATTAACCTGAGGTGTTGTTGTTGAGCAAAAAGACGCGTGCTATTTTCCAAGAAGTGAAAAGTAAAGTTAACTGCAAGTATTACACATTAGAATTACTAATTTAATTGTAAGATTATTATTTATATAGTTTGATAAAATGATATGGAGGAAATTGAAGTCATAACAGATATAATCAAAGTAATGATATATAAATGAGCTTCTACAGAAACATGAATTTATATCTTTAGATCAGAGAATGCAAATAACTCTTTACCGTTTTTTCCTTTGCGGTCCGAAAAAATCACTCACTTTAGCTCGCGCTCTGAGAACCGTTCATTTTTGCTCGTTTTGCTCTTTGGTTGACTATTCTCAGTTGAGTTGTTCGTCGTCTGCTCATACACGAACAATTTAAAAAGAGCAATTCAACCGACCGCTCGCTTATTGAGTGTCAGCAGAAGACCGAAAACACGAAATGCTCAGTTCAAACGGTCTTTTGATTTTTAATACACTTTGACATTTTTGTAAAAATGGAAAAAGGGTATTATGAAGTTGCGCAAATGTATGTAACAGGGAGAAGGAGGCTTGGCAAACCCCATAAAGTATATATATTCTTGATCAGGCTCGACGAGCTGAGTCGAGTCGCCATTATATATTCTTGAATGTTTGAGCAACTGTTTCTCAGCAACTATAAAGTTCTAGAGCAACAAATTTGGTATATAGGTGCTCCTATATCCAAAATCCGAACGCTTTTATTTATTTATTTTTCCCCCCCCTCCCCCGCAATCGAAAAAAACGATATATATATAAGGCAGTACAAAAATCTTTAAAAATCTGAAATAAATCACAAAATATACTTCCATCCACTCCCAATCAACGTCGACATTTATGCTAGTGCGCACAGCTAGGAACTCTCTTAAATCATACAATTTTTGTATCATTACATATGTAGAATTCCATCTGGTGACAACATCTAGATACGATGTTTTTTTTAGTACTGAATTAACAAACGTCTGCTCAAATTAAATGTATGCTCAAGTAAAATTAAAATAAAGGACAAGGGCCTGTTATCATGTCTAACTTCAAATTAAAAACTATTTTTTTATTTTTAATTTGGAGTTGGCCTTAGCATAGACTGTTATCACAAGAACTAAAGTCTCTACTCACCTATAAGTTTCTGTACGCAATAATTTACAAAATTTACGGCTTGTCGTAACCTTAGCTTGTTAACATCAAATACGCGTAATTGAAGCATGTGCGCAGCGCACCTTACGAGGTGAATATTTGCCAGCTGTATTGCATCGAGCTTCACCATTAAATTTTCCCCGTTAGTGTCATCGTTACAAATGATATCCTCTGTAGCATCATTCAAAATTTGGATGGCTTTAACCATATTTCTGCCGTTATCAGATGTAATGCTGAGTTTATAGGTGTACGTTTTTAATAACAAATATATACAACATTTTCCACAATTATGATCATATATGATGTCCATAATTTGCTCCTTTATGTACATCGCAGTGTGTGAATGCTGAAGCTGTATCATGCCTAAGGTTTTTACGACGATCTCTGCTTCATACATATTTGATTTAATAATTTGTAAATTTACGCCTAGTATAGCCTTATCCATTTGGAGGGATACAAGCTTTCCCTTTACAAGAGCTCTTATGCTTTCTTTCCCAGCAAACAGTTTCTATCGCGGAAGAGTTGCCGACGAATCTTCTGGAAGATTAATTTGATCGCCCGCGACATCGCATTCTGATCGCTTTCCGAACTTCCGTTGGGAGAAAATGGGACGACATAGCGACTCTTCTATAAGAGTCGCGGAAGTCTTCTAGAATAGTCGCGAGGGAGTCTTCTTGAAGAGTCGCGGAAGAGTCTTCTTGAAGAATCTAGGAAGAGTAAAATACTTGTTTCGTTTTTCTTTTTTAATTTCCGACTTCATTTTTTTTAATGAAATCTAAATAATTAAAATAAATCATTTTTAATTTCTAAATTATATAGAAATATAATTAAAATAATAATTTCTTTTGGTATTTCTGAATTTCAAAATAAAATTAAATTTCTTAAATACTTATTACTTAAATACTATTATTTTCATTGTTTATTAATCCCTTCTTCCCTTTTTTCTTATTGATTCTGTCTTGTACATGAACAAGATGCTGCTGGCATATTTTATTCATTTCCAATTCGCATGTGTTTGGGAACTTTCGTAAAGCAATACCTGTAAGGTAATTAAAGAAAACAATAATTTTATTTATAAATTTTACGATTTTAAATAGTACCTTTTAGGATCGAAAAGATATTAAAATGTTGAATGCTTGGTTTGGTCTTTGTTCCGCGCCAAGTCAACATTGTGCACAACTCGTCCATTAGTAAGGCTTTTAATCAGGGACCGCAAATAATTGTTGAGTTTAAAAAAATTGAAGCCCAAGAAAGCATCAACATTTTTTCAATAAAATCTATTCGTGTGCTGCTCACTCCATGCAGCTAGCTGTAAAAGATTTTCTGAACAACAACGCAAGAAATGCAATTGTGGCAAGTGCACGAAAGCTTGTTAAAACTTTGCGTACACCGACGTTCAGGTAAGAATTTAAAATAATAAGCGTTAATTACATTAATTATTTCTTCTTCTGTACTATATTTAGGCTAGCGATTGGTACTACAGCTCTACCCCTGCCAATCATTGATGTGCCTACAAGATGGAGCTCGACGTATGAAATGCTGAAAAGCATTTGCGTTTACAAAGAGTTCGTAGTTCAGCACATGCCTGCATCTCTTCAGCTAACGGATAAAGAATGGGCAGACATTAAAGTATTGCTGTCTGTGCTGGATAGCTGTGGCAACAAAAAAATTGCCAGGGGGAACAACTTTATTTAAGTGATTTCTACAAAGCGATGAGTGGCAATCGCTTTAGTGCAGATCTACTCAAGAGCTTACAAAATCGTGAGAATTTGCTCACTACAAATGAAGTTGTTCTCTCTGCAATTTATTTGGACCCAAGAATTCGGCGGATTCTACTACAGAATCCAATCCAGCTGGCAGGAGCAAGAAATCACTTAGTTGGATTGATGCGGAAAATACTGGCTTTAAATAAGCAAGTAAGCTTAATAACCATTCTTATATATAAATGACAATTAATTGGTGGTTTTATTTTTTAACAGGAAAACACAGCAAATAGTGTGGCACCATCTGAATCCTCAGAGACATCGCTGATCCAACCGGACAATGGCCTTGAGCTGACATCTCAGAGCACATGCTCACTTTTAAATGAATATTTAAATTCAATTGAAGTGGGCTCTGGATGTGAGGAGTCTGAGGATGAGGAACGAGCCGGAGCTTAAATTGGCAACTGCTGAGATTTATGGCTATTCACCGAAGCCAGTGGATCTCAGCATAAACATTATGAGCTATTGGGAGGATAAGAAGTTCACTTATCCACGCCTGTACCGTTTGGCTAAGGTCGTACATTCTGTTCCCGCTACCCAGGTTTCAGTTGAAAGGGCATTTTCTGCATTGAAACTGGTAATGACGGACCTAAGATGCAACTTGTCGGCAGACTCCTTAAAAAAAATAATGTTCTTAAATTTAAATAAATAGTACATAAATATATATACATACATATATATGTATATACAAATATACATACATACATATATTCAAAAATTTTAAAAACTAAATTTTCTTAAAGTAATGCATCAATGGGCAATATTAAATGTACATATATACATACATGTGTACATGCATTTATATATACATATTATATATCAAATGAAAGGTATTGATGTGTAGATTATATATATAGTCCGATATTTGATCTGGGTCTTTTGGTTAAAAAGATATTTCAATTCAATTTTTATTTTCAATTTTTATGATAAAAATTACAACGTAACTGTTATTCTCAATTTTTATTATAAAAATCGAAAATAAAAGTTATGACTTAATTTTTATTTTAAAATGGAAAAATAACAATTATTTTTAATTTTTATTATTTAAATCAATTTTAATAATTAAAAATATTTTTTTAATAATAATAATAATAAAAAAATAAGTGTTATTTGTTAAATTTTGTAATAAAAATTATAACAGTTACGGTCTCTGCTTTTAATGCGCTACGGATAAAAGTAGGCACATCACTCCCACCAATGTGTTTTTTTTTTCTGAAATAAAAATAAAATATTTTTAGTACGCTAAAATAAAGTCAATCCTTACCATTTGTGCCATAGTCTCTTCATCTTTAGATAAGGCCATGTCAAACTTTTTGGACATTTGTAACACCAGCTAAAAACAAGAATTAAAATTAGTTAATATATTTATATTATATTTTCGATTTATTTTTATGTGAACTAATTACATAACATATATTATTCATTATTATATTTTATTATTATTAATATAATATAAATAAATTTATAAATATAAATAAATAATTGCAATGAAATAAATAAAAGAAAAAATATATATTTTTATATTAAATATATATAATATAATTATTAAAATTAATTATTAAAAATAGTAAATATATCATATATATATTTATTATTATTTGTAATAATTTCCAATTCCGATTCATCCAATTCTATTGGATCTGTAAATTCTTTTCTTTTTAATTTAATCGTGCTGGTGCATCCATTATGAAGCATCTTTTTTTTAATTTGTAAATTTTATTGTCAAAAATTATTCCTGAGTCAAGTAACTGGTTAATTTCTTTGACAAACTGCAACAAAAATTCATCGGGGTTTTTCGGAATGCTGTACCCTTCGTATGCTCCAATTAACATTACTTATTCAAACCCTGGAACATTGCAAAGTATCGGCCATATTTGTTTATTCGAACTTTTACACAAGAGCCACCCGTCAGTATTGATATCGAGCTCTATACTCTATATTTATTTTCCGCTAAAAAATCGGATATGGCGTTTTGAAAACCGTAATGGGTATAATACCCTACACCCATTTTTAACGCGATTGGGTTTTTTGGGGTTTTTTTTAAAGTGCGGCAGTCTTTCGGAACACATAAATGGTTTTCTCGCAGTATTATTAACAAGTCAATTAATGCACTATTGCAAATATTATGATTAATTGACCATTATCTTAGCTGTTCATTTAGATTTGAAATTTCATCACATTCACTTTCACAGCCTTCAGAACTTTCATTCTCTGCTTCTTTCGCATTCTCTGCTTTGCATTCAAGTAGCGGTACTTTAATCCAACATTCCTTCATTTCCTTGTCTTTCAAGCGACTTTAAAATATCGCGAAGCCCTTCGCTCTCCAGAAATAAAAACTGCTTTCCGTCTGTTGTCACAATCTTGACAATCGCAGAAGCTATAGACTCCTCGCTGGTTTCATATGATATTTTTCTTTTTCTTATATCTTGTTGCACTTGGTTGTCAGTGCTTTGCAAGTCATTTAATATGTCCGCATGCTTAGCTGTTAGATGGCGCTATAAATTTGTTGCGTGAGAGCCTGCTAATTTCACTCCGCATACTTTGCACTTACACTTATTGTCATCAGCATCAAATACAAAAAAAAATATGCACGTTTTTTTTTTGCTCTCGACCCATTTTCCACGACACAATCAAACTCCAGCATGCACTGAATTCACAAAGGCAAAGGCAGCTGTGCCCAGAAGCCCAAGTCAACGCATTACTCGAACATACACACATACAAACACAAAAGACCTTTATACTTTTCAATCACTACCAAACGGTCAGTTAATGAGCAGAGCAAAAAAAAAAAACACAATATTGGTTTTCGGTTGAGCACAGACCGCTCCGCTCAAGGGAGCTCGTGAGCGGTTGTTCTCTGACACTTTACGCACATGGTTCGTAATCAAGTGTTATTTTTGGACAACGAAAAATGCTCAACCGTTTTTTGCATGCTCTGCTTTAGATACACCTTCGACTATTGGAGAAAGATCAATACAATTTGTGAACAAATTTTTTATGTGATTTCCGAAAACTTTTTTGTGGAAACAAGCGGTTTTTACAATAGATGTAGAAATAGATTCAGCTAAAGACATCACTTGATGAATATATGCCCGCAGAAATAAAAGGTAATACATATCATTTGATTACAAAGCAAAAGTTTTAAACTTAGTTTAAACACATCTGAATTGGAGTTTGTCAAGTATTCAATAACACGGTGATCGAAAATTAAAAAGATTGGATCATCTTCAGCGTTGGAGGGATGATGTAACTAAAGGAGCCTCAACAATTGATAAATACTGTTTAATTAGCAATTGGTGTTTGGACCGCTTTCGTAAAGCCAGATTTAATTACCAGCAAGTAGCCAGAAATTTGAGACAATGGGAATCAGCCGCTGCAAGACAATATTTTATCGATATTTTAAAGCTTCGGATAGTATAGTATATTATAAAAGTTAAACCGAATTTCTCAGAGTAAAGTAACCCAATATGTAAGTAAAAAAAGAGTCTACATCGATAGCAGATATATGTATTACATGCTGCAGAAGAATTTCGCATTCAATGCAGAGAAGATGTTATGTTAAATCATTTGATCATGACATGATAATAAATACGGATAATATTATCCGGAAAGCGAGCTCCTTATGTATTTTTGTGCTTGCAAAATGTTCAAAATCTAAAAAATTGACCACAGATATTTTTAACACATTCTTAAAAAGTTCTTAAAAAGTACGTCGGTCAAAATAAATTTCTGCTTATATTTAGCTCTTGGGGAGGACAGACAAATCCCGCAATTTATGATGAAATATTTCAAGATAAAAATAAGCTTACAACATGCTTACTAAAAGTTATTTCTCCGAAATGCACACCACTCTGCAAACCCGATGGCAAACAAAATTGCTGGCGTCGGCCTGATGAATCGATCCAGCGGAGCTGTCACCTGGTGGAACATTGGGCCATTACATAAGATAGATGGTATAATGAACAAGGAACATATTCCCGATTTTATTGACCGCTGTGCCTGCAACGAATCAATCGTCAGAAGACGATGGGCATAATATCAATCAGCTCCATCAAGCCTGAAAGCCAAAGAAAGTAACGAGTTTAATAATGAAAAGATAAGGTGATATTCAATATGCTAGATTAAACAACTTTGGTTGACTCCAAATTAACAACTTAATAACTTCTAGTGCAACTTTAAACAACTTCGCGGCTTCCACTTTCAGTCAAGAGTAGTGTTGGGTTACTCATGAGTGAGTGAACAAAAAAGAGTTGTTCACTTGCTCAGTTGCTCAGTTTTGCTCAGCTGTTCAGTGTTGTTCAGTAGCTTTTTTTTTAACTGTAGGGATGGGCGGAGATTTGTTTTAAAGGAACGGCCCGTTACGCAATTTTTTAAAATACATGTGAAATATTTAATTCATATGTATATATTTTTTTAATCTTATACAAATTATTTCAATTTAACCTAGTAGTTCCGTACTCATTTTTAGAATTTGAAACGAATCGTTTACATGTAGCCGAGCATCGTGGTATACTAAGTAAAATAACAATCCTTTTTTAAAATTTTTCAATTATTTTATGTATTATAATCTATAGTTATAAGAAGTTTTGCATGCTCTAAATGCTCTGTTTTAGAGCAAAGGCCAATATGTCTTCCTTTATTGTATTTTTTTTTAACAAAAATAGGAATCGGCCAATGTCCGGCCTGGCCTATGCCCATCTCTAGTTAACTTTTTTGTGGGAACACTTGTTCACTGGAATTTGTTCATGAATTGTGTTCCCAATTCATTTTAAAACGTTTCGCAAATTAATTGAACGCTTTTATGAATACGAAAGAAATGTGCTGTATACCGAAAGTGCAGTTTTAGACCCAAGGTTTAAGGCACGAGCATTCCGTTCAGTTGATAGTTTTAATATAACTGTAAGTGGCTTAAAAAAGAAAGTTGCTAAACTTCGCCCTCCAGTTGGTGCAGAGATGGTTAGCGCGCCAACAGAATTTCATGAGGACTCAACTGACTTGTGGAGCTTATATGACTCAAAATATAAGCACAGTAGATAGCCTTTAAATCCAACAGCAGCTGCAATTTCTGAAATTGACAAATACCTGAATGAGGAATATTTGGATGGGAAAGGAGATCCTCTAGCATGGTGGGACACTCGTAAAAGTATGTATCCACAATTGTACATGCACATGCTGAAGCGGCTAGGCTTATGTTAGTAGCAACTTCAGTACCTTGCGAAAGGATTTTATCTGCTGGTGAGATTGTAAGAAAGAGGCGAACACAGTTTAAACCAATTAAAGTGGAAAGTCTTATGTTTCTTCACGAAAATTTATAATGGGGTAAGTTTTTGGAACACTTACAAGGCGAAATCTAAGATTTATTTTATTTTTCAGCTCACAGCACGATCATACTGAAGTTGCCTTTTTCGTTAAAATTATATTTTATGAAGTTGCCTTTTTCTTTAAATTCCTTTAAATTGTATTTTAAGTATTAGAATAACTAGAAATGGTAAATTTTTGAAACAATTTCAAGGTGAAATCTGAATTAAAATTTTTTTTTTGTGTTTCAGGTCACATTGCATACGGATTCCTTGATATTCTAATATTATAATTACAATACGTATACTAAATTTGTGTATACGTAATAAGTACTCCCCATAAATTCAATCTTAAAAAGCAGAAAAAAAAAAGTCGTTAAAAGTGGACAAGTGAGCAAGTGAACAAGAGTTGTTCAGTGCTGACCAACTGAGCAAGTGAGCTTGTTCACTAAAAAGAGTCATGTTTACTTAACACTAGTCAAGAGTAAAATGAAAATAAAAGCGTACAGGTTTGAATATAGGGCACCTATATACTCTAGCTCTTATAGCTGCTGAGAAACAGTTGCTCAAACATTCAGACGGACGGGCATGGCTATATCTACTCAGTTTGTCTTGCTTCCTTCTCCCTGTTACATACATTTGCACAACTTCAGGATTTCCTTTTCCATTTTTTACAAAAATGTCAAAGTGTATAAAAACGTGACGAGATGCTATTTAAGGACGAAGATCCGCTTTTAAAAAGGCAAGCGGTATACTGAATTAGCTATCGGATGATCATCAGGTATTTGGTAATTTCGTTGCATTTGAAGTCAAGCCAAAGTACATGGACCTCTTCGCAGAAAAATTCAAATAGTCATATTGGAAATATCAGAATTTGATAGCGAGGGCTCTTTTATTTGCTCAAATACCGCATACTCGTCTAGCAGCTCTCCAGATTTTAGCATTTCAGATGGTAAAAGAGTAAATGCTAATGTATATGTACATACTGTATTGAAATCAGCTGAGCAGGCCACGAGATCAACTGAGCTTTTGGTGAGATCTGCAGACCGCCACCAAAAGCGCTTCTTATCGATCGGCCGCCCAGACGCTCTAGATATGGGCACTTTTCGTCCCTGGGCGCTTTATCATCCCTGGGCTCTCTTCGACCCTGGCTCACTCTGTTTTCCCTGGCAAGTAGAGATGGAGAAACATCGGTGTTGGCGGACATCAATGTTTGAAATAAAAAAAAAATGATTTTTCTATTTTATTTAAAGTTTATTTAAAATTTTTTATTGTTTAAATAAGAAGGCTATATCTTAACAAAAAACAAAAATTCTTTTAATTGCCATGTGAAACTCTTAAAATTAACTTATGAATATACATAGTTATTTTTTAAGAAAAAAATTAAACGAAAATGATTATTTACAGATTAATATTTACATTTTAGTTTAAAAACAAAAGCTTGTCAACAACGTTTGACGACAACTTAGTGCGACGGTCACTAATTAATTGCACTGAAAACCCTTTCGGATTCGCATGAAGTTGCGGGAACGCAAAAGAATTTTTTGGCTACTGCCTTGAATGTGTCCGTATCAGAAGCCATCTAAAAAAAAGAGGTTTATACCAAATTTGGTTGCTCTAGCTCTTATAGTTGCTGAGAAACAGTTGCAAAAAAACATTCAGACGGACAGACGGACATGGCTACATCGACTCAGCCCATAATTTCTTGAGCAACTTCATAATACCCTTTTCCATTTTTACAAAAATGTCAAAGTGTATAAAAAGAGGTAAAACGTTTAAGTATTGTAAAATGTAAGTTTCCGTTATAAAAATTTAAATCTATGTTGTCCTTATCTATGTATTGTCGAATAAGGATAATTGCATCAGCCCAGGAAGAATGTACATACCTTATTTTGCGTTTTTGTTTTTAAAAAAGAGAACCGTGCGTTTCCTGAGTTGGTGGTGCTGGTGGTGTTGGCTGCTGTGGATTTGCGGAAATTCTGGAAAAGAGCTCATCTTGGTCCGCTTGAGCAGCTTCTTTTGCATTAGATGGTAAAAGAAACCCAAGTTTCTTAAAGCGGGGATCAATGGTGGTTGCAATACGTGGTATTTTGCGCAGTTCATATGTTGCTGGTCTTGTTTTTAAAAATCCAAGATATGTTTTCCTTCGTCTGTCTTCACGATAGTTTTATTTATTTTTTGCTGCTGCTCGCATATTATTGGGATGATAAGTGACACGGAAACTTTTGTATTTGACGAGACGGAAACAGTAGCATCTTCGAACGGGCAAAGCAGTTGAGACACATCTTGTAATATGTCGACTTCTTCAGCTAAAAACGGCGATGGAGCATTATGACACATTTGTTTTAAGGATTCTCTTATGCGCTGTTCCAGCAAGTCGGCGTCTCCTGCAGCAGAGTATAAGCATTATCTACACCCTGTGCTTCCTTGAATTTCGCATATGCAATCTGATTCTTTTCGAAAAATGCTGTTATTTTCTTACATTTTGTAAGAATTTGATCAATTTCCTTCACTTTCAGTATGTCCTGAACCAGCAGATTTATTGAGTGCGCTACGCACGGTAAATGCTTTTATTCTAGCAGTCGACATGCTTTTATCATTGTTGCCTCATTGTCGGTGACTACGCAAACAACCTTATTTGCAACGCCCCAATCGTCAAGCACCGCTTTTATCGTTTCGGATATATTATTTGCGTCTGATTGGTGGTTTCGAGAAGCTGCCTTGTTGCCAGTACTGCTGACTTCAGCTTGAAGCAATTTGTCACAAAGTGGCATGTAACAGTTATGGAGCCTTCAATCGCTCTTGAAGTTCATAAATCTGTGGTTACAGCCAGATAATGGACATTGGCCAATGGAAATGGAATTTAGATTATTTCGTAGGGACTCATATTGGGCTGGGACTACCACGTCGCGCAAGTGCGACCTACTAGGGAGCTTGTATCGCGGGTCCAAGTCTCTTATGAGCTCGCTGTGCCCCTGGTCCTCCACGATACTGTGACACTGTACGGGATTCGTAATGAGCGAAACGTTCCGCAAAGCGTCCATCTATAGCATCAAAGGCTAGTATGACTTCTGGTGTTTTAAAACTGTTCTTTAAGCTTTTTCGCAAATAATGGGAATAACCAAAGATATCGGGGGGTACTCGTCTGTTTGCCAGCTAAACCGCTTTTTGGACATGGCTAAAATATGCAAAACTAACATAATATAATACAAAAAAATAAAAAAGAAATCTGCTTTTTTTCGTACCTTTCCTTTGCCTTTGCCTCTGAAAAAGGTATTATGAAGTTGCTCAAAGGTATGTAACAGGGAGAAGGAGGCGTGCAGAGCCATAAAGTAAGTATATTCTTGATCAGCTCGATGAGCTGAGTCGATTTAGCTATGTCCTTCTGTCCCTCCGTCTGTATGAGTGCGTGTTCCAGAACTATAAGACTAGGAGCAACCAAATTTTGGTAGTAGGTGCTCCTATATCCAGGACACACGCTTTTATTTTATTTTTTTATTTCCTCCCCTTCCCCCACAAATCGAAAAAAACTGCGGCGTCGCTGCTTGACACTACAGCGAAAACGAGCTGTGACGCGTTAGCTGTCGATGCATCGATGTTTTCATTGATGTTTTTACATTAACTAAAAATTAAACCTGCTAATAATAAAGCCATCCTGTTAATGAAACCAAATACGATTAAAAAGCAGGCTTATTTAAGCCCAGCTAATATATCGGGCGTTGCTCTTTAACTTAATGTCGAACCCGCCACGGGATTGTCATCGGTCGGCGAACCCGCAGCCCAGGACCGGGACACTAACAGACTTAGTGCCATCAACAACAAGTTCAATTTCGCTATAATATAATGGTTGTTTATTGTGATGACATGCAAGCCAGCAACAAGTGTAATTCACAGAACTTAAGCGTAGAAAGACAAAATACAATAATGAGGAAAATGCCCGATTGAGACAACGCGTGAGCACACGAAGATCATTGGCATCATACAATCGTTTGGCATTCCAATATGATCCCACTGCGAACTACAGTGATGATGAACATTTAGATATTGAACCAATGACGACTATATGCCGATATTGCAATGCGTTAAAGTTTAAAAGAGAAACTGCTGGATTGTGCTGCGCAAATGGAAAAGTCAAACTGGATCCATTATATACACCACCACAGCCACTGAAACAATTGTTCGATGGAAGTGATCCCGATTCCAGCCATTTTCTTCAACACATCCTTGAATATAATAACTGCTTTCGCATGACTTCTTTTGGAGTTAATATCATTCGAGAAGGCTGCTTCATGCCGACTTGCAAGGTAAAAGATACAACACACATAACCAATCACTCACACCGATACAATATATTGCATAGTTTGCAATTAGAGATACAAGGACAAATATATCATTTGCATGGTTCAATGGTGCCAACACCAGATGAACCGCATAAATTTCTGCAAATATATTTCATTTCGTCGATGGTGGATCAGCTGAATGTGCGGTGCAATGTACAGGGAACACAACAGTTAAAGAGACGAATTATTGAACAGCTGCAAGCATTTTTTCATGCTAATAATGCTGTGGTTAATATGTTCAAACCAGCATTGGTACGAATGCCATCGGATACGCACAAATTTGTAATAAGAGCGGATTGTACCCCAACTGGTGAACATGTGCGAAGATTCAATGCACCCACCGTTAATGATGTTGCTGCAGTTATTGTTGGCGATCAAACTAAATCGCGAGACATTGTCGTTCAGCGAAGAAGCAATATCATGCGTCGTGTAAACGAGACACATCGTTTGTACGATGCGTTACAATATCCAATAATTTATTGGCAAGGGCACGACGGATACAACATCGCGTTGAAGATGGTCGATTCAATTACAATATAACTATAACAATTACAAAGTACAATATTCACACACTAATTGTTGCTATTATTGGTTTCCATTAACAATTCATTTAATTTTGCATTTTCAGGCGTATTCACGAATAAAAATCTAAGCGCAATGAATTACTATGCATATCGTATGATGATTCGTACACATGATTAGAATGTCATTCTGAAGTGCCGTCGGCTATTCCAGCAATTCGCTGTCGACATGTATGTCAAAGTTGAGACCGAACGTTTAGCGTTTATCCTATTCAATCAGGCAAAGCTACGATCTAAGGACTATATACACTTGCGTGATGCTATTCATTCAGATGGTGATGTTCAAAATATTGCAAGTCTGACGATTCCCCCATCATCATATATCGGAAACTATGGAACTTCGGATTTATTTATTACCTTCACATGCAATCCGAAGTGGACGGAAATTGAACGTGAGTTGGAACCGGGCTAAAAACCGCAAGATCGCCATGACATAATCGCCAGAGTATTTCAGCAGAAGCTCAAGGTTATGATGGATGAGATTACTAAATATCGAGTTCTTGTTATATGTACTCGGTGGAATGGCAGAAGCGTGGACTACCTCATGCTCATATCCTAATTTGGTTGCTGAACAAATTACATTCAAATGAAGTGGATTACATCATATCAGCTGAAATTCCTGATCCAGTCACGGATCCTTATTATTGTGACGACACAGATGGTGCATGGACCGTGCTGTGCTTTAAATCCATTATCGCCTTGCATGGCTGATGGAAAGTGCACAAAACGATATCCGCGACCGTCACATCATATCCGCGAAACAGTCACAGGGAACGATGGATATCCAGTTTATCATCGGCGTTCAAAAGAAGATAATGGTCGAACTATCAAAGTTAAAGTTCAAAATCAAGAGATTGAATTCGGAAATGAATTCATTGTACCATATTGCCCTCTGCTATCACGAATTTTCAAAGCACATGTAAACGTTGAGAGTTGTCATTCGGCCAAATCAATCAAATATTTGTGCAATTACGTCACAAAGGGCAGCGACTTGGCTGTGTATTGCATGGTATTGCATCGGAAAATGCGAATGAAGAAATCAGCAACTTTCAAATGGGTAGATACGTCAGTACTAATGAAGCACTGTGGCGATTAATGTCATTTCAAATTCATGAAAGATATCCCACAGTTGTACATTTAGCAGTGCATTTGGAAAATGGCCAAAGAGTTTACTTCACTGAGGCTAATGCGGATAACGAGCTGAGAGACCACTATCGACAACATTGACTAGCTTCTTTGCAATGTGTGAGGCAGATCCATTCGCAGCGACGCTGATGTTGAATCAACGTTACAAATTACACTTGGAATCAATCAACAAAGAAATTTCAACGTTGCGAAGGTGTTTTCCACTGATGCACTAGGCCGCATGTATACTGTTCATCCTAGAAATGATGAATTTTTTTATTTTTTTTTATTTGCGATTGCTGTTGGTAATTTTACGTGGCCCAAAATCGTTTGCGCATTTGAAAACTGTCAATGGCCACCAATGCCAAACATTTCGAGAAGCATGTCAACTATTGGGTTTGCTGGAGAACGATTCTCATTGGGATCTAACACTTGCGGATGCAGTTGTTTCATCAAATGCGTACCAAATACGAACGCTGTTCGCAATTATCATCACCACACATGTTTTCCTTCACAACCAATTCAGTTATGGAACAAATACAAAGACGACATATGTGAAGATATCTTGCATCGCTTGCGAATTCAAACGAATAATCCCAACATCCAAATAACCAATGAAATCTACAATGAAGAATTGATTCTGATTGAGGATCAATGCTTGACTATTGCAAACAAGCTACTGATTAAAGCAGGAATGATTGCGCCAAATCGATCGATGCACGATGCATTCAACCAAGAATTAAATCGAGAGCTGCAATACAATGTTGATACATTGCAGGAATTCGTTCGAAATAATGTGCCGTTGCTGAATGAACAGCAAAAACAACTATACGAAACATTAATGCAAGCGATGGACAACAATACTAGTGGTCTATTCTTCCTGGACGCACCTGGAGGAACAGGAAAACATTTGTTATTTCATTGATTTTGGCCACTATTCGATCAAGATGTGACATAGCTTTGGCGTTAGCATCATCTGGAATTGCGGCGACTCTTCTAGATGGCGGTCGTACTGCACATTCTGCGCTTAAGTTGCCATTCAATTTAAACACAATTGATACTCCAACATGCAATATTTCCCGATCCAGTGCAATGGGAAAATTGTTGATGCAATGTAAGCTCATTGTTTGGGATGAGTGCACAATGGCACATAAGAAATCACTTGAATCACTTAACTCTTCACTGAAGGATCTTCGGCGCAATAACAACATCTTTGGCGGCTTGATGATATTGTTGGCAGTCGATTTCAGGCAGACGTTGCCAGTAATTCACTGTGGAACGCCTGCAGATGAATTGAATGCTTGCCTGAAGGCATCATCTTTATGGAATAACGTAAAAACATTATCGCTAACCACTAATATGAGAGTTCAACTTCAAGTGTTGCACAATTTTCCAAACAATTGTTGGCTGTTGGAAATGGAAAAGTCCCAGTTGATGCGACATCTGGATTAATTACTCTCACCAACGACTTTTGCCGATTTGCCGATTTGTAAATTATCCAACAGAGTTTTTTAACTCTCTGGACTTACCAGGATTTCCACCACAGTTGCAAGTTAACTCAAAGTTGGTACAGTTATTATGATATTCCGCAATTTGAATCCACCGCGACTTTGCAACGGTACTCGACTTTCGGCCTTGCGTTCGCAACGGAGAACGGCATGAGTGTACCCACCCCTAAAATCGCCATGTTACTTACATGGTATTACCCACACAAGCAGCCGAATTTGCGGCTCTTGTTGCCCGACAATTTTTCATAAGCCTTTACAAGCCTTTTGCTTGGGAAGTCAAAAAGGCTCGAAAATGAATGTGAAAAAACACAAAAAAAAGGTCATGCAATTTTTTACTCGCCTAATGTGCGCGTCTCTTTCGCCACCTGCTCTTGCGTCGGCGCGGCTGCATTTACCCACACCCATGATTTGTGAATGTCACCATGGTGTCAAAAAAGTGCCACCCCAGCCGTTCTCTGGTTCGCAATGACAATTAACAAGTCGCAAGGCCAATCGCTTAGTGTTTGCGGGATAAATTTAGAAAATCATTGTTTTTCACATGGGCAGTTATACGTTGCGTGTTCACGAGTTGGAAAACCATCCGCTTTGTTTGTGTTAACGTCAGACCAAAAACAAAAAATTTGGTTTACCAAAGAGCACTTCAATGACATTACTGTTGTGAAGTGAAACAAAATTTTTCCTTTTCAAATAAAAAACACAAAATTTCTTCATCTTTTAATCACCAAAAGAAATAAAGCCATCTGGTGGTGAAACGGAGTTTGCTGGGTGCACTAGTGTAAATATATAAAAAAAAATATTATAGACTTCGTTTAACAATAATTAATTAAATTTAAATTTAGCACCATGAATCATTTCAGTACCCTGCAGTAGTGGAGGTGGCGAACACCGAACCAACTAGTTTCAAATATATTTTTTAACAAAAGCCCGAGCCCTATACTCAGTTAGAGGTGGATAACTATCGATGGATAATGGCCTATCCACTATCGTCCTACTTTAAAAGAGCCGACTTGTAGGATTCAAATTCGAAAAGAAAGACCGACATTGATAAAGCCCTAACGGAGATGATTGCCAAAGATGTGCGGCCCAATATTGTAGAAAATTACGGGTGTGTACAATACACTCGGGTATTGGATATATGAATTACCAAGCAAGACGCACTTAAGAAATGTGCTAATGCTTAATTATTTCAAGGAAACCTCTGCCAAGTTATCAGCAACACTTCTAAATGTTTCGGATATAGCAATTACGTGTGATTTATGGACATCAAGCGCCAATGCTAATTTTGTGACAGTGACGGGTCATTTTGTGTATAATCACGAACTAAAGGCAGCATCGTTGGCTACGAAAAACAATCGGTTAAGCACAACCAATCAATGCGCGCAAAACATTGCTGACACATTGTGAGAAATATTTCATCCTCAATAAAACTGTATGTATTGTTATAATGCCAGCTCCATGCCTAGCATGTATACTATTACACATTCGCAGTCGGCCATGCTTTGCGCATGCGATCAATCTGGTGGTGTTAGGATGCTCTAAAAGTTGATGACCGCAGTGCTTCAAGATTTATTTACCAAGTGTAAATCAATCGTTAGATTTTTGAAGCAAAGCACGTTAGCGAATAAAAAACTCAAATGAGCTCAAGAAGGCTCAGCGTATACTTTGCTGCAAGAAACACAAACTAGGTGGAACAGTTTCTATTTCATGATTGAGCGAATTATAAAATCGTATGATGCCATTGCCATTATTATTATATTTAAAGTTGGGCGCCACCAACTTTTAGTTAGACTTTGACTAGGGCACCGCAGCAACCACACGCATGCACTCATGAACACATACACACAAAACAGCGGACGCGTGCCTTGTATAATTAAATTGTATTTTCAGTTGCACATACTGCTTGGGGCGATTTATGGCTCCTGTAGCCGTGAAGCGACATGAGGTTGTTTGTTTTTTTTAAATAATAATATTGCCAAAAAAAAAACAGTGCTCATTGGGCAGAGGTTCCAACTTTTTTAAAGTCCCCCACCAACAGGATCTGGTAAATTAGAAACTTTGGCTTGTCCAATTTGGTGCTCTTATGCTGGCGCTGAGGCTTATGCAACATTCAAGGGATAATTATAAAATGTAACAGACATGTGCTGAAGCTAAAAAACTGTCAGTGGGTGAAAGTATTCTTGGCAAAGTCGTGGAGTTTCCTCTATTAGTGATGATATCGTTGAGTGGCACTTTTGAACTTTGACGCGTCATTTTGAGCCGCAATTGATTTCAGTTGATTTCAGTCAGTCAGGTCAGTTTGTCAGAACTACAGCAACTACGAGAGGCAGTGCAGTTTGATGGGCGAAATTAATACCGTAGTATGTAACCTACTAAGGTAAGGTGATGTGGAGTGCATTATTCAGTAGCGCACGCGCTGGCTCTATACAGTGCTCGATTTAGCCAATCTGGCTGTCAATAATTAATAACAAGCTAAATAAACAAGTAACGTTTTTAAAATTACTTTTATAGTTTAGAATGTAAATTAAGAAATATTTAAAGATACTTTTTTTTTACTTTAAATTTTAAGAAAACAACTTTTTTTTATTTTTTAGAACAAGCAGCGACGAACTATTCAAAACAACTCGGGCTAGGTATTATCACTAAGCATTATGTTGTATGCTTAGTGGTATTATGTAATGAAACGTGTTTTAATCTGTAAAGATTCAATGTGCACTTTGCTTAACTTATTCAGACCAAGCTTCCCACATTAGATCTACCCAGTCTGATCCGACTTATTCAGTGTGCCCATGTAATATTAAATACTTGATATTAAATGCTGATAATACTGAATACCAAATCACATAGTGAAGGAACTTTAGACAACTATCGATATCCTAATCCGTGCCGCGACAAAACAAAAATGTCAAAGTGTATAACAAGTGGACAGGTTGAGGTTTAAAAAATATTAGGTTTCTTTGTTGCTCATTTCGTGGATGCTTTCCAAAACTGAATCACCTCGTCATCCAAAGCAATATACATACTTTTTTGAGAGTACGGAAGAACATTTTGACAACGATGATATTAACGGGTCTGATGTCAGTAAAAGTGAATGCATAAGGTTTTCCATCGTATTTATTCCAGACGTTTTTCGAGTGTGGTTTAAGCGATAATTACCTATATCTATATTTCGCGCTTCAAGCGCTTAATATTTTGTGAATTGAAGAAGGCATATAAAACCAAGGGTATTCCTTTACCAATATAGAATATGCTTCCCATGTGTATTGGCGAAAAGATTCAGCATTAACATTGTACCCACATGCCATTGTGCGTAAAATGACGCTAAATCTTTCAATAGGGTCAATGTTTACACCTATAATTGTAGATGCTAAAGCTGGATCTTCCAATAGTTTTCTTGCTGTGTTTCCATTATTCGTATTCCCCATGGGAATATCAACTAAAAGACCCATTTGTTTTCGGAGTTAATTTTGTATTTCTGCTTTTCTTTGCGCAACTTTGTTTTTTTACCTTCTCTGCGAACCTGTCACTTTTTAATTGGAAGTCGATACGATGATGTACTCCAAACATCTGATCCATGCATGGAAAGTTAATAGCCCATATAGCTCCGGCTCGAATGTTGTCGGGAATTTGGGGAAACAAAAAAAATGTATTGCCACTGTGTCATTTGCTCTTGCTCTAACTAAGATCTTATTGAATTTCGCGTGCTCTTAAACCAATTGAACACAACTATCACG
The DNA here is from genome assembly GCF_011750605.1 of Drosophila busckii. NCBI lineage: Eukaryota > Metazoa > Arthropoda > Insecta > Diptera > Drosophilidae > Drosophila > Drosophila busckii. Next base: position 95,084 of record NW_022872751.1, on the reverse strand, counting down.
GACGGACATCTACAGTTGTGCACAGCCAAACGACTACGACATAACTATTCGCCGACAATATGACTCCAACAATAGGTGTAAGATTAGAACATTATAAAATAAGTAAAGCTGACCAAGATGAACGAAAAAGGATTGCATCCCAAATTTCTATAGTGAAAAGTTTCGAAAATGCAGGAGAATTTGGCAGCGATGGCCAAAAAACAAAAGAAATTAACAGTGCAGTTGTGTTTGCAATTCCAAAAAAAAAAAATCAATTTTTTGTCTCTTATAATATCAAACTACTATGAAAGTATTATTTTTAAGTTTTTGTGCCTTTGGAAAATATCTAACAAATGGAAAGACTGCTATGAAAGCATACTTGTTTTATTTATTAAATAATTTTGGTCAGAAGAGCGCGGAAAATCATTTGAGCGCACTTTCTGGGTCTTCAGCGCAAACAAAGAAGAACCATAATCACCGAGTGAGATGACAAAAACAAAAAGAAAATAATTTTGGGCTCCAAAAAGTATACAGCCTCTGCAAAACTCTTGCATTATTCCTAATTGCATTTAATTTACAATTGCAGAAAATTTTCGTTTTACTTGTTTTTATGACAAATATCATATCGTTAAAAAAATATATATATGCTTAAAAAAAACATAAATAAATCTGTAAAAAATTAAATAAAAAACAAATTTGCATGCAGGAGGAATCGAACCCCCCGACCAACCACCCGCTTTCGGTACTGCTATTCTTCTACTGCACCTTGGGCCAAACGACCGAAATTTTGGCATAAACCCAAAAATTTCAAGGAAACAAAAGTATAATTAAATTATGCAACTTGATAGTAAACACTCTTGCAACAATAGAGCTAAAAATATTTTGGTTTTAAATGCAGTCGTGCATTTCTTGCAGCCCTTCAAAGTCAATTAATCGATAACTCATAAGTTTTAGTAAAAGAAGCGCAAAAATTTTTGGATCCTTTGTGAGCTTGCGATGAAACCATGTGTATAAAATGAATTCCTAGCTCGCGCCGTGAAGCTTAAAGATTTCACTATGAGGTACATAAGGTATTTCGAGGTATTTAAGGCATTTTAATGTATTTAAAAAAAAACACGCATTTTCCAATTATGTTGGAGTCAATTCTGATTCATCTTTTTACCACAAATTTTATAATTTTTTTTTTTAAATTTATTTAACTTATAATTTTTTTTTAATTCGACAAAATGAGCCAAACTAGCCATGTACTGAGCCTCATATAAGAAAGTAGGAGCAATGCGTCTGTAACTTTTTAACGAAGTAAGGTATCGGTCTGAAAATTGAAATATAAATTCAAAGGCATTTTAAGCAACTAAATAAAAGTAGGCGTGGCATGAAAAAAGGCGGAATTTAATTTATGATGATTTTTAAAGATTTTTTACTACCTTATATCGTTTTTTTCGATTTGCGGGGGAGGGGAAAGGAAATAAAAAAAAAAACCCTTTGACTTTAACATTTAAAATTTGACCTTTCACAGTTTTCCCAAAACTAATTGGAAATTCGTCTTCTTTTTCTTTTTTTAATGGTAGCTACTCTCTACGTGCCTTTTATAAATTTGTATGGCACTATCCGCCTTTTTAACTTTGCGCTTAAACAAGTAATTTTCAAATTTAATGACGCCTTTGTCTTCTAAGCTACCAAAAAGCTTAACATCTTTATGTATGTGTATTGAGGCATTAAAATTATATGTGTTGTGCCCAAATTATATAACTTTGGTGCACAAAGGATTTTAAAAGTTTTTCGGCAGTTGAGTTGTTCGCCTTGCAGTCGTAAATCTGTAAAACAATTCGCAAATCTTTCTGGCATACGAATTTTTTTTTTTAAATGAAAGGCCCAGGATACATTATATAAATTTCCAAATTCTGTTGCATTCCACCTGTTTCCTTTGAAACTCTCTGGCTACACTATTATACACTTTGACATTTTTGTAAAAAATGGAAAAAGGGTATTATTATGAAGTTGCTCAAATGTATGTAACAGGGAGAAGGAGGCGGGGCAGAGTCAACAGTATATATATTCTTGATCAGCTCGACGAGCTTGATCGATATAGCCATGTCGGTTTGTCCGTCGTCCGTCCTGTCCGTCTGTATGAGTGCGGGTTCCTCAGCAACTATAAGAGCTAGAGCAAAATTAAATTTGGTATGTTGGTGCTCCTTATATCCAGGACACTACCTTTTATTTTATTTTTTTTTTATTCCTCCCCCCTTCACCGCAAATCGAAAAAAAAACTATATATAAGCCAGTAAAAATCTTTAAAAATTGAAATTTATTATTTAGTCATGTGTTCGACCGATTGTGCAAGTTTCAGAACGTCGGATAAATAGCTTAGGAATTATTTACATTTGCAAATTTTTCAATATAGACAGCGGGGGCAACGTTGCTGACGCGCCCATACAGACGGTCGCTGCCGACGCAGCGCGGCGTCTCTGCTGACCTACAGCGAAAACGAGCTAAGACGCGTTTAGCTGTTTTGTGTGTATGTGTTTGTGAGTGAGTAATGCGTGTGTTTGTTGCGATACCCTAGCAAAGTGTATTTAAATGTTGGTGGCGCCCAACTTTAACCTGTCCACTTGTTTTTATATAAATTAATTCATTTGAAATAAATTCGATTTTCCACTTGACCAAAGAAACACCTTCCCCTTTTACTTTGCACCATGCATTGAGTAACGTGCGCATTACGCCCAAGCATACGACGTGCATATAGTCCAAGGAACACTGTGGTATAATGTCAATATTTAGCTTTTCCAATGGACTTTGCATTGTATGGTGCTCTGGCTGGGCCGTATTTCTAAATGAACTATTTGTTCGGTCCAAAAAGTCTGACCCTGGGAGAAAAACGAGACTGTGTTTGAATATTTCTCCTTTTTCTGTACACCGGCCACAGGAAAAATATTCATACCCATATTAATTATTTCAACAACTCAAAAAAATTATGGTGATTTTTTTAAAAATGAACTTCTAAATGCTAGCAGGGGACTGTGAACAATACAAGTGTGAATAAAAACGTCTCAAAAATTATCAAGTTTTTTTTTAATTTTCGGTTATTGCAACTAAAAGTAATGTCAAAATATTTTTGGCCAGCCAAAAAGTCAAATTTTGCCACGCAAATATTCATACAAAACAAATTCGTTTTGTTGCAATCTTTTGCTTTTAATATTCTGTCTCTCTTAAAAGTTAAATCCAGACCGTTACTTCTGTCAGATTGCAGAAATAAATTGTTGAACTTTTTGCACTGTGTAGTCAAAATACTTTTGGACACTTTTTTCCTTTCTTTTCAACAACGAAATTTTTTTTTTATTTTTATTTTTATTTTTTTATAAATTGCTGTTACCGCTGGGGCAAATTAATCTAGTTATATATAAGGGAAAACAATAACAAAGGATCACATTAGGATAACTAGACAATATCATACTTCTTCCTACAATATACTATATACCTATTCAATTATTTACATTTAAGTGATGACCCTTTTAGTTGCCTGGCTAGTGCATTAGTGTGGTCACCGAGGCGTTCCACATATCTGGTTGCCAAATTTTGCAGTCCAATCATCTTCACTTTTAAATTTTTTTCGATGTCCCTGTTGCGGACATACTACGCAACGCCGGAAATTTTCCTTAGGATCTGCGCTTGGGCTAACCTTATTTTGTTCCAGTTGGACTTAGCAGCTGTGCCGTATATTTGCAAAGTGTATCTCCATATAGGGGAAAGAATGGCTTTGTAAATAGTTACCTTGTTATGTAAGGTCAGTTTATTCTGTGGCGAGAGCAGCCACTGCATTTTCTTTGCCTTCTGCAGAACTGAGTGCTTAATCATGGTCGTGTGGTCTTTAAAATTTAATAGCCTGTCAAGTATGACACCCAAGTATTTGTGCGATGCTTTGTGCACAAGTACGGAGCCTGACATTGTAATTTCTGGCCATGTCTGTGTCCTGGTTGTGAAAGTAACATTTGCGCATTTACTGACTCCTATATTCCATTTGCTTGCCCAGTTTTCGAAGCTGCATTCATACATATCTCTGTAGAGCATTTGAAGTGTATATATAGAACTTCTTGTCAATATGGCTGTATCATCAGTGAACGTTGCGATCAGTACGTCGTCTACGTCTATTCCTGCTATCGCTCTAGCGGTTGGCATACCTGCTGTAAATAACGTGCATAGTGTAGGGCCTAGTACGCTTCCTTGTGGGACGCCTGCACATATTGGACGTTGCAAGGATTCAGCTCCATCAACAACGACTTTGAAGCTCCTGGCCTGCAAGAAGCTGTAAATCAACTGGAACAGTGCTGGAGTCAGCATTCTCTTCATCTTAAAGAGGAGGCCTTCGTGCCACACCCTGTCGAAAGCCTGTTGTATGGCCATGAACACGGCTACCGCATATTGCTTCTCCTCCATTGCACTTGGAGCGAAGTTGACCACACGATGCAGTTGCTCCGGAGTTACATGACCTCGCCTAAATCCAAACTGCCATTTTGGGATGTTTTGTTTCACCGCTTCAAGTTGTAGGATCCGGTTTAGGATGATTCTTTCCGCCATCTTTCCAAGCGCAGGAAGCAAGCTAATTGAACGGTATCCATCCACTTCGTTGTGGCATTTACTTTGGGACCATGGTAATAAGGGCATTCTTCCAGCTCATTGGGAAGTAGCATAGGCTGAGAATACTGTTGAACAGTAGAACCAAGAATAGGACAGCTTTCTTGGGTAGGAGTTTTAATGTTCGGTTGTCCAGGCCATCTTCTCCAGGAGCTTCTTTGATTTTTAGCTTCTTTATGAGCTCCGTGACTTCTTCAAATGTTACTGGCTTGGCTGGCAAGCACATTTGGAATGGCTCTTCCATTCGCATTTCCACTGCTCTTGTGACATCTGGCGTTGTAACGCCAAAAGGCTTAAATCTCTCTTCTAGAATGTCTGCTTTATGAAATATGTACAAAAGTTACAAGAATATCCCGCCAGCGGTTCCTTGAGTGGGGCCTTTGGGACGACAATCCTTTTTTGAAATTTATTTTTGTAATTACTATTAACATCGATAGGAGGAAATTTTTGCATTCCAATATTTTTACAGTAAAATCTAGAAACATGTTTAAAAACATGTATTTTACAATAGCTAAAACTTTTTAATGAGTACTCAATGGGTTAGACGGTTAGACTCACAATTTAACTTTACTTTTGTCCAATTACTTATGGACACTATTGTATGTACTACATTAAGATTATTTTAAGTTAGGATTTTTCATTACAATTTATTACTTAAAATTAGTAGTAACAAAAACAAAACCCTACAAATAATTGGGGGCTAAACCGGCATTTGGAAAAGTGATAAGAAATTAAATTAAAAAGACTGAAGTGATAAATTCAAAATTCGTGAAATTGCGTGAAAAGTCGTTAAACTTAATAGTGACGAATTTTAAAACTCGTCCAAATTTTTTGTCTTGCTCCAGTTTTTCCGCGCATTTTCTAAGTTTTGTATGCGTAGTAAGAGTGCGAAGAAGACAGCTACAGCTACGAATGCACAAAGCGCGCATGGATTGAGAAAAGTATCAATACTTAAAAAAAGAGAAGCGTGCCAAAGAAAAATATTCTAGACTATTTTTGTGAATATTAGCGGCAGGCTGTGTTAAAAAAAAGTTAGACACAGCCAGAGAGCAAAGAGTATGTCCTCTAAGCATACATACATTGTATGCTTAGTGGTCTAACACAACAAAGGTAGTGCTAGTAAGGTATTTCAAAAAATCTATTCAAAATTCGACGTTAACAAGCACCCAAGTCGAAGGGAATTCTGAAAATTTTGATTGAAAAAAAATCAAATCTGTAGGATTTAGGTTACCGAATGTCAGTAAATGACAGCTAAGCAACGTGAAGTTGGTTTCAGCTGTTGACACGGTGCAATCGACTTCTTTCCTGTTGTGCGGTTGGTCGAATAAGTCGTGTTGGGAAATTCGTTTGGCTCTACAAAAAAATAAACAAGTTAGTATGGCCACATTCAAGAATAACGACGCCATCTTGAGAGACACTACAAATCAGTCTCCGAAATATGTATGTACATATATGAAGTCTCTGATTAAAACAAAATTTTGTTATATACACAATAATACTGAAGTTTTTTCACGTGTGCTCTTAATGAAAAAAATCCTTGGCAGAATTCGCAGCTGAAAATACAAATTATAAATATGCAAATTGAAATTAAAAGAGGATACTTACTTAAATTTTAACATATTTTTTTTTAATTTTGTACATTTTTAAATGTACTTTCGAGGGACCGTAACGGTTATAACTTTTATTATAAAAATCTATAAGTTACAGTTATTTTTAATTTTTTTAAATGTCCTTATTATATAATTATAATTTTTTACTTTTATTAAAAAAGTTCAGAAATAACTATTAATAATAGATATTTTTTATTCAGTCTAAAAATAACAGTTTAATTCTATAATAATAAAAATCAAAAATAACAGTTATTATGTGATTTTTATTATAAAAATTAAAACGTAATTGTTAAAAAACGTTTTTTAAATAAAAATCAGTCCCTGACAGTATAAAAATCAGTCAATGATTTTTATTTTCATATCTCGTAAGTCTTAACAGTTAGTAGGATCAAATTTGATATACATAATTAAAACACGCATACAATATGCCACGCCCCCATCCGCCTTTTATTTTTCAATATATAACAAAAAATGTTTTGCTTGATTAAGACTCTTGCCTTTGCGTCAGTATACATATATTATTTATTGATTAAGCTTTACAAACAGAATTTTTTGCAAATTTTCTGCAGACAAATTCGTCCGCAAGTCAGTTAATACTAATTTTAAAGCAGAAAATGCGCTTTCCACAGAAACCTGTGTTGCAGGGACACTTTGACAAAGCGTTGCCAACTTGTACATATGTGGATATACGTATTTTCTCTCCTCCCAGTAGTCCATCAGATTAACAGATATGTTTACTGGCTTTGGATTGTAGTCCACAATTTGATTTTCCTCACTGTTCAGCTCTTCATCATCCTCCTCTTCATCACATGAGCCCACCTCAAATGTATTTAGGTACTTGCTCAGCAAGGTGCAAGTACCTTCTTCTTGTGACAAGATTGAACAATCACTTGATTGCGTAAAAAGCTGGGTGGGAGCTGGTGAGTTGGATTTCTGTAATTTTAAAATATTAAGATGTATATACTACATATATCTATATAATAATTTCAATAAAATACCTTTTCACGAATGTCATAAATTTGACGCACTAACCGCTTTAGATGGTTTCGTGCCATCATCAGCTGGATTGGATTCGCAAGAAGTATTCTGCGAAGCCTCGGGTCCAAGTAAAGCGCAGATACCATTACTTCATTTTAAAGTAATCCTTTTTCTCGATTTTCAAGGCAAGCTACAAGTGTTTTGCTTGCGGAAGAAGTCATTGGTTGTATCTCCAGCTTCATTTCCAGCCACAGCTGGTAAAGATCTGAGAAATACAGCTGCTCAGCCTGTAATTTTTTAGTTCATCCCACTCCTCTTGTGACATGTTTTGCTTTGGTAAATGTATATCACAGAAAGATTGCAATTCGCAAAGCTCTTCAAGCATCCGGAATGTTGTGCTCCATCTTGTTGGAGTGTCAACCTCATCATTCAGTAAACTCTGGCTCGACAGCAAAAATTTAAAAAACGAGTAGCTTATTATTATTATAGCTGTTCGTAGTATATTATTTTACAACTCTGCATACCTGTTTGTTTGGGATCTAAGTATTTTTGACAATGCTCGTGCTTTTCCAAGAACTGCGCTTAATTGTGTGTCAGTTATGAAATCCTTAACAGCCAATGCATTTACAGTACAACTTCGACAGTCCGGACACATATTGTCGGAGGCTTAATATATGTACATATGTCTATGAGTCTATGAGTACACAAACTTAACTTCACTCTTTATTTACCGAACGCCGAAACAGAACTGACTGTCCTGCGTCGCGTCCTCTCTTCTTTTAGTTATTAATTAAGCATTTAAATATAAGAATGCAGCTGGTAAACTTATTCTAACTTAATGTATGTATGTGCATGTGAGTATGTATGAATGTACATATGTATGTGCATGTGAGTATGTATGAATGTACATATGTATGTGCATGCAGTTGCGTAGCTCGCATAATCCAATGTTTGTATGTAATGCATTGTTATTGCGTAGCTCGCTTAACCCTTTGTATATATACAGTGGCTCCATCGCATAATCGGACAAGCTCTTGTGGTATGTTTCGGTGTGTAACATTAATAAAAAATGGACTATAGATGCATTTCTTTTACAAATATTTATATTTTAGGTATTATACTTACATAGTGTTAAAAAAAATTGAACATTTATTTCGAATTATTGAAATATGAAACAAAAACAAAAAAGGCTTCGACCAATCCTATTTTGAGCTGGTTCAATGTGTTATATTTGTCCCTGTACATTCTCCGGTCAATTTTTTCCCAGAGATGTTCCAAAACATCGAGGTCCAGCCTCTGGGAAAGCGTTTGACTAAGTCTTGGACAGTTGCGGGTTAACCAGAGCCATGCGGCGCCTGAAATATGCCTGATGTCGCTATCTTGGTAAGACGCAAGGTTGCTGCGATGCCCAATTTCTCGGATTTTTGCTTAACATACTGCTTTAAAATGTCAAGGTAGACAAATTTATTCATTTTACCATGGATATGTATGAGATTTACGGAAGAGTAGCCGGAAACGAACCCTCTATATGCCCTATGAATAAAAAATGTATAATGCGATTTGCAAAGAAAAACTTGCTGAAAGCACCAGATTTTTTGGATGATGTAATTTAATAGAGTTTTCTTATAAATTCAGTTTTTTTTTAACACTAGGCAATACTTTAAGGTTATATTCATTGCATTGTATATGTATATGGTATGTGCAGGCAGCTTGCCCACCACAACTCGGCCATCCTGAACGTTTGATCTCCTGATCATGTGGTTTGACAGTTTTTGACTTACATCTAATATTAGGTTGTTTGGTAATGACATACCGGTTTTCTTATTGATCTTTGACGATTATTTTAACATAGTTACCATTGTCCGATTTAAGTGCAATATATACCGTTTTCGTTAATTTACTACCAATTTGATGGTATATGCCTCTCCTGAATAAGAATCCTCTGAGCAAAAAACACAGCGAGTCGATTTTCACAAGCCTCATTTGAATTCAATTTCTCGCCATCAAAAAAATTTTGCAAAAAAAAAAAAAAAATGCAATATCTTGGGGCTATGTCCAGACTATGGGGTGGATGCATTTAAACTTTTTAGCCAAGCCCCCGTAGCTTGTGACGAGTCACCAAAGATGTATGGGGCCTTTTGTTGTTATGATTGAACACAATGCCCTTACGTTTCACCACCCGCTTCTGTTCCAGTGCGATCTTTAATCGCTCCAGTTGTTGACAGTAAAGGTCAGTATTAATGGTTTGGCCATAGGGCAGCACTTCATAATGGATAATTCCTCTGATATCCCACCATACACTCAGCAAAAGCTTCCTAGCCGTCAATCCTGGCTTTGCCACCGACTGAGGCGACTCACCATGCTTCGACCAGGATCTTTTTCGCTTGATGTAACCCATATTTCATCGCCAGTGACCAACCGATCCAGAAATGGGTCGAGATCATTACGGCGCAGCAGAGAATCGCAGATTGAGACACGGTCCAAGATTTTTTTGCGATAACTCATGAGGCACCCAAACATCGAGCTTTTTTATCAATTTTTTCGACTTTAAATGACTATGAACGGTTTCCGTGCATAGTTGGAGCTCCTCTGTGATCTCTTTAATAGTCTCTAATAGTCACATGACCATATCGATCCACTTTTTCTATGATTTTATCCATCTCTGGTCGTCCGGCGGGCTTTGGTGTTTCGGTGACAAAATTACCACTTCGGAGTGGCATAAACCACTGTTTAGCGGCTTAAATTAATAGTTTGTTATCTCCTAAGACAGAAACAATCTGTTGGCAAGACTCCCCAACAGTTTTTCCTTGCGCAAAATAAAATGTAAAAATTGTTCCAATTTGATCGTTTGAGAACTCAATTTCGATCGATTATAATTCTTTACTCGACAACCGATGTTATTTGCTTTTATTTTTATTTCTATTGAACCATGGCTTAATGTTTTGAACGCTCCACACGCCAATGTATGGCGTGCGTGATGCTTGAAAACCTACCACATCTTTTAATAAAAATCGGTCATTGCGCAAAACTTTTTCTATTTTGTATGGGCCTTTACTTTTCGGTATCAGTCTTCTAGGTGCGCCTATTGTTGTATCAAAATTTTTTACCATTACGTAGTCGCCTTTTTTGTATGTTTTTGGTTTAGACTTGTTTCTATTGAAGTAAGTTTCATGTCTTTTGCGCTTGATCTTGATTTAGCTTTGACTCTATTCTAATCTGTTTAAAATTTTCTGTTGCTGTTATGTTTAGTTCTTCTAGTTTTTCTCTTAAACTGTCTATTATTGCGCCCTTTTGCTCTGTTCCGAATAGCATTTTGCTTGGCATTTGTTTTATGCTGTGATGCTGTGTGTTGTTGAATGCGCATTCTACTTTGTCAATGATGGTGTCCCAATGTACGTTGTTTTCAGTATCGACCAGTTTTGCAATCATTGGCCCTAAACTTCTGTTAATTCTTTCCACTTGCCCATTGGCCTGTGGGGATCCTGTTGCTATTTTAATATGTTTAATGTTTGTGGTTGCGGTAAAATTCTCGAAATCTTTTGACGTAAAACAACTGCCTCGATCGGAAATTATGATCTTCGGTCTGCTGTTGGCCCTAAAGTATTCCTTAAGTGCTATGATTACTTCTTTTGTCTTGGTGGACCTCGTTGTGTAAAGTCTTAAAAACTTTGTAAACGCGTCAACTATCGCAATCGTCGTCGCATGCAGACGTGTTTTTATAGAACTCCGGAAAAAAATATAAACCCCACAAGTTTAGAGTGCAGTGAGAGTGTATAACTAGTGTAAAACGCGAAAAGACGCTAAGTGCGATGAAAACGCACTAAAAATTATTAATTATAAACAAATCAAAAAACTAAAAAAGACTGATTCATTAAACGACCATTGGTAAGCAAGACAGCGCCGGAGCAAGACGAACGCCGGCTTCAGCGAAACACCGCGTACTTCTCTTTCGTGGCCGAGCCAACTCAAAATACTGCTGACGCAGTACTTTTTTCGAACGGTCAATTACCCCTGACCTAAAATTCGACCACTTGCAAACAAGTGATCGAGCTCATTCTTGCTCTCCAGCTCTACCTCTCAGAGCACCGAGTGCATGAGCAAACATCGAAAACGCAAAAACTGGCATGCAATGGGTCGAGCGACATGCTCTCACCTACGGTGACTAAGCACAACAGTCTCTCTTGCTACCGCAACATCCAACTACAACAACGACCTCAAACGTATCGGCGCCCGCTTCAGCCCATCGTTGGCAACAACTCGCTCCCTATGTGTCATTCGGCGGCAAGAAAGCCCCGTATGAATCAACAATCAAAACAAAAAAGACATATGATTAATAATATCCTTGACCAACAACGCAAGCGATGCCCCGCTCGGGCAGACCGGAATGGATCGCTACATTCAAATTAAACGGAAGCTAAGCCCCCTAATGCAGAGCGAAAATGACCCGCAGCAATATGAAAGCAGCTTCAAGCGAAACTTAACACCACCAATAGATTTCAAATTCTAGCAGACAACTCAGATGATCTGCAACCCGAAGAAGGCGCTAAAAAGAAGCCAAAGCCACCTCCGATATATATACGGGGGAAAAGTTCCATGGCCCTTGTGAGCAAAATTATTGAGCTCATTGGACAAGACAACTTCCACATAATTTCCCCTGTACGGGTTAATATTCGTGAAACAAAAGTTTAAACGAAGTCAGAAGAAAGTTTGTTAGAATATTATCCAAGCATCTAAACGACACTAAAATGAATTTTTACACGTATCAATAAAAAGCAGTAAGGGCTTACAAGTGGTCTTAAAGGGCATAGAATCAGATGTAACACCTGCAGAAATAACTCAGGCTCTACATGAATAAAGGCTTTAACGCCAAAACAGTCTTCAACATCTTTAAACAAGGATAAGAAGCCCCAACCGCTCTTTTCAAGGTTGAGCTGGAGCCAGACAACAATACTCTTAAAAAAAAACGAAGCACACCCTAAATACAAACTTCAGTTTCTACTGCATCGCAGAATCACTGTTGAAGAACCACATAAACGCAACGGCCCTGTACAATGTATGAATTGTCAAGAATATGGCCACACACGGTCATACTGCACACTCCGCCCGGTGTACGTAATTTGTGGACAGCTTCACGACTCCGCACACTGCCTAGCAAGCAAAGACGACTCTAGTACCAAAAGGTGCATGCAACTGCTTTCGGTGGTAATCACACAGCTAACTACAGAGTTTGCTCCAATATATAAGGAGTTAAAAAGTCGAATCCACCAGCGATTCACCACGCCGCCCTCCGCAAATGTACGGCTTACACCATCTAAATCACACCCAGACGTCTTCTTCTCGTCGGAAACCAGATCGTCGCTTGACTCCGGATCCTCAATAAGGAAAAATGTGACATTTGCAGGCGCTTTAAAATCAGGATTGGAGCCCACTACGCCAAATACATTGCACCCAAAAGCACCTAACTCTGAGAGATAAATATGGCAAACCATTACCAGCCTGTGGAACACCAACAAGACAACCTTGAGGCACTGTTCTCTAGCCTGCAACAAAGCATTATGGAGTTCATGTCCTTCATGCGGACAACTATGCAAGATTTAATGCGTAATCAGAATCTTTTGATACAAATGTTAGTATCACACCAGTCCAAATAATCAATGGCTCCTCTACGTATATCCACGTGGAATGCTAATGGCGTTTCACGGCATAAACTTGAGTTATCACAATTCCTGCTCGACAAACACATTGACGTTATGCACATCAGACGAACAAATATAACTTCAATTAAAGAGGCTACACATTCTAATCAACAAACTATCCCGATGGGAAAGCACACGGTTGGACTGGTATCCTGATCAAAAACCGTATTAAGCATCACCGCTACAAGGAGCTCGCAGAAAATTGTTTACAAGTCACAACAATAAGAGTAAAACTGGGTACTGGTAAACAACTTACTCTAACCGCAGTATATTACCCCCCTCGTTTCACCATAAGTGAAGGAGAGTTCATGCAGTTCTTCGACTCACTAGGAGACCATTTCATAGCAGCAGGAGACTACAATGCAATATTCTTAGATGTATCCCAAGCATTCGACAGAGTCTGGCTAGAAGGACTAACGCATAAGATCAGAACAACGCTTCCTAATAATACACACAAATTATTATAGTCGTATCTATATGACAGGAAATTTGCAGTGAGATGCAATTCTGCTATGTCTGACGACTATGTGATCAGAGCTGGAGTCCACAAGGCAGCGTACTTGGACAAACACTATATGTCCTTTACACAGCAGATATACCAACAAGTAGACGACTAACAACACCCACCTTTGCTGACGATACAGCTATTCTCACCGTGCGAGGTGCCCTATGCAAGCAGCAGCGCAAACTGGCTCTTCATTTGGTCGAAGTGGAGAAATGGCTCTCTGACTGACGAATAAAAGTAAGCGAACAAAAAAGCAAGCATGTTACGTTACCCTAAACAGGCAAAACAATTCCGCACTCCCGCAAGCAAACGAAGTGTCGTATCTTGAATTTCACCTCGACAGAATACTCATGTGGCATAGGCACATCGAAGTCAAGCGAACACAATTAAAATTAAAAGCCAATAGCCTCCACTGGCTTATCAACGCTCGGTCTTTTCTCAGTCTTGAATATAAGGTCCTACTCCACAATTCCGTACTAAGGCCCATCCGTATGGATCCCAACTATGGGGGAACGCCAGCAGTAACAATATTGATATTTTGCAGAGAGCTCAGTCAAAGATCCTTAGAATTATCACTGGGGCACCGTGGTACGTTCGAAACGAAAACATACAGAAAGACCTAAATATTCAACCAGTCAAGAGATGTAATAGCGACAACAAGGTAAAATACTACAGCAAGCTTTCTTCGCTTACTAATCACCTCGCGCGAGGGCTAACAAGGCTGAGCAACGTACGTAGTGTGCAGCCGCTCCCTTCTGCGTTGTTAACGACCTACCAACCAGCGATAGAATCTAGGAACGTGCAATCCTACAGTTTAAAGAAACTGTTAGATAATGTTAGTTATAAGATTTGTATACTTATAATTGTCTCAATTAAAGAGAAGATTCAATAAAAATAGGCAAAGTTAAAAAAAAAAAAAAAAAAAAACTATGCCAAAAATGTATTTTTTTGCTCTAGCATTGCTCACTGGGCCGTCATGGTCAATATGAATTGTTTCAAATGGCTTTGAGCCTTTCGGGATACTGTGTAAAATCCTTATATTTTCCTGTTGTTGGGGAAAATGCTATGCATTTGAGACAATTTTGAATGTGTGAGCAACATTTTTCTGTTCGGAAACCAATAGCTTTTCTTTATAATGTCAATCATTTTGTCTCTGCCTATGTGCACTATGTCATTGTGATACTTGTACAGGACGTGGTCTTCCATACTTTCGGGCACCTAAAATAAGACTCTGTTGTCTGTTGTTTTTCTATACACTATGCCGTTTCTCATTTCGAATAGCTTGTGCTCTGCTTTCTCTAATGATTTTTTTAAATTGACAATTTTAGTATCTTTATTTTGACAAATGACTAAATTATTTTCGAAAGTGTTTGTTTCTACTATTAAAATATTATTACATCTACTGAGTGCATCGACGTGTTGCATTCTACTCCCTGACCTATGAATGATTTCATAATCGTAGTTTTGAAGCTCAAGTGCCCACCTTGCTATTCTTGGGTTGAGATCGACTCTGTTCAGTGTGAGCGTCAGTGAGTTACAGTCTGTAACTATTTAAAAGTTGGCCCTGCACGTATATCTTGCAACCGTCTTTAAAGCATAAATATTGCCAACGGTTTCTAGCTCGAAGCTATGATACTTTGATTCTGTTGTCCGCTTTGAAAAGTAGAAAACTGGGTGTAGTCTTCCATCGTCTTGCTTCTGAAGTCGGACAGCTCCAAAACCTAATGCACTGGCGTCACAGTGTAACTCAATATCTTTCTTATAATCATAAATTGCTAAGATTGGTGACTGTATTAATTTGTTTTTTTAGAATTGTGAAACATTCCAGTTCTTTTTCTTCAAATTGAAACTGTCTATCTTTCCTTATCAAATCGTATAGCGGCTTAGCAATTGTTGAAAAATCTTTTATGAACCTGCGAAAGTAGGAGCATAGTCCTAAGAAGCTTTAAACAGCTGGGGCTTTATCTGGTATTAGAAAATTTTGGACGGCCTCAATACCTTTCTCGTCTGCTTTAATTCCGTCTTTCGATATGAAAAAACCTAAATACTTGACGCTTGATTGCAAAAACTCGCATTTGCGTAACTCTAATTTGTTTTGTGTTAATCTTTGAAATACTATTGTTAATGTATCTAAATGATCATTATATCGTCCATTTAGACAATAACCTTATTCTCCCTGATCATATCTTAAAATATTTTATTAACAAAGCGTTGAAATACTGCCGAAGCGTTTTTTACTCCCATTGTCATTCAGAGAAACTCAAATTGGCCAAGGGGCGTTACAAACGATGTATATTTCACTGATTCTTTGTCTACAAAAACATGGAAATAACCATTTTTTAAATCTAGTTTTGAGATACCGTTTTGTTTACTAATTTGTCCAACAAGTCGTCTATGAGTGGCAGTGGGTAATTGTCTTTAATTAATACTTTGTTTAGCTTTCTGAAATCAATGCATAATCTCATGTCGCCAGTTTTTTTTTTAACTAATACTATGGGTGAAGCATATTCAGAATCACTTGGTTGAATAATGTCTTTTTGTAAATATTCGTCTAATAACTGCTGTAGTTTTTCTTTTTCTGTATACGACAGTCGTCGTGGAGAACAACTAAAAGGCTTGCTATTTTCTAAACATAGTTTAATCTCTGCTCTGATTGCTGGTTTTTCCGGTTTTTGCGTTTATGTAATTTTCCCTCAGTATTCTTGTAAATTTCCATATTGTTCCATAATCTATGTTTTCCCCACATTTATAATCAATTTCTTCATTGTCGGTGTGATAGATATTAAACATTTCAGTGTCAAAGTTTTCCACGTTAACTGTTTGGTCTTGTCTGTTTTTTAGGATAATGTTTTCTTTCTTATCTGTGTTTTGTTGCTCAATTGTATCAGTTGCTAGTCGTTTATTTTGTTGCTCAGTTGCCAATTTTTTATTCTGTTGATCAGTTGTATCCTTAGTATCAGTTGGATCATTTGTATCAGTAGTTGCATTTATGTCAGTTGCGTCAATTGTATCAGTTGTTTCAGTTGTATCAGTTGTATCAGTTGTATCAGTTGTATCAATTGTATCAGTTGTATCATTTATATCAGTTGTATCATTTATATCAGTTGCATCATTTATATCAGTTGTATTAGTTTTATCAGTTGCCAATTTTTATTTGTGATCAGTGTTCAGTTGTATCTGTTGTATGCCATATATATCAGGTATTCATTATGTCTCATTTGTATAATTGTATTAGTTTGTATCAAGTTGCCAGCTCGTTCTATTTTAATTCCTGTGAACTTTTGAAATTGACTTAACCTTTGGTTCAGTTCTGCAAATTACTGTATAAGAGCTATTCTTAAACCTTTTAATATTGTGGGACAGATTTTCATTGTGATGTGGACTGTTTTCTACTGTTATACCTTTTAGCGTGTCAAGGTCTAACTTCAAATTACATGCATCCATGAAATTTCTGCTTAAAATTATATCATGACTCATAGACTCGTTTGAAACTACTATCAAATTAAAATAGCATTTTGTTGTTTCTTTGAAAACATAAAATAATAAAATAATTTAATCCAAAATAAGATTCAGTTATAGTTTGTAAGCTTGCCTCTTTGGGCATGAGTGTTTTTTTATAAAAGATATGGGACTACCTGAGTCTATAAGGCATGCTGTAATTTTTGAAAATTTGTTATTGTTAACAAAATAAATTTTAAAATACTTTACATAGTTGTTGCCACGCACTTCGATTTTATCCTGGCATTGTGCCACAAAGTGTCCAAATTTGCCGCACGCGTAGCATGATCCTGGCTCCCTTTTTGGCTTTCGGCATTCCTATGCGTTGTGTCCGATTGAGTTGCAGTTTGTGCAACGTACTCCAGCTCTGCGAACTGCATTTCTTGTTGATGGCGCCCTCTGCTTGGGTGCTGCTGTCCGTCCTCGGATGTGTACGTTGGCGAAAGCGCAAAGAATCTGCACTGGGCTGGAAAATCGCGCCTGATCGCGCAGGTTGATGTCTGGTATCCCTTCGATGATATGTTCAATGAGCTCATCTGGTTCGATGGCAATCGCATTGGCCAGCATCATTTTTATTTCGAAGTATGCTGCGAATTTTTCACCGGTCTGCCACTTACGATCCTCGAATTCGCACCGTAACTCCATTTTAGATTGTTTATCTCCGAATGCAAAAATTAATTGTTCCAATATCGCGTCAATTGGCTCCATAATTCGCACTGTGTTGGCATGTAGCCACTGTTGAGCACTGCCTTTTAATTTTGAGATTATCAAAATACGCATGTTGCCATTGTCCAAGTTGCACATATTTGCCATATTTTGTATTTCCATTGCATAGCCCATTGCGATTTCTTTGGCTTGTGACAAAGCCAAAGCTGCACTGTCACTTCGCTGTTGCTTAGCATTTATATCAAAGATTGCTGGCTTCTCTATGTTATCGCTACCGCTGTCACCTTTGTCGCCATTTGTGGTGTGGTGCTCTTCTCCTTTTGGGCTTTTGAGTTCTGCTAGCATCTGCTGTATCCCACGTAGCTGTTGCAGCACGGACACGTCATGGTTGTGTATGTCTGCGTTTAAAGTTGTTGGTGTGTCGCCAACTGTGTCTTGTGCCTGTTGATTTAAATTGTCGACTGCTTCATTTTGTGATGAAATAACGCTTTGCTCGTCCCATGTCGCTGTTGTGTCCACTTGCGTCAGGGTCTTCTGTGGTTGATCGCGTTAAGGCGTGCAACTAACTCGGCCTTGGTGCCAGTGGTAGGTTGTCCCAACGCCGCCAGCCAGGCTTTCAGTTGGATAACCGAAAACTCTGCGATCTCAACATTGACATTTATTTCACTGTTATTCATTTTGTAGGTGTATATCGTTCACACTTCTGAGATTGTCGGAGGCTTTATATATGTCTATAAATGAGTACACAAACTTCACTTCACAAACTTCACTCTTTATTTACCGAACGCCGAACCAGAACTGACTGTCCTGCGTCGCGTCCCCTCTTTTTTTACGCATTTAAATATAAGAATGCAGCTGGTAAACTGCGCAACTTATTCTAGCTTAATATTATTGCGTAGCTCGCCTTCCAGAATGTACATATGTATGTGCATGCTGTTGCGTAGCTCGCATAACCCAATGTATGTATGGAATGCATTGTTATTGCGTAGCTCGCTTAACCCATTGTATATATATGTATATATGTATATGGTATGTGCAGGCAGCTTGCCTACCACAGTATAGTTTTGTGCAAGTCCAGATTATCGAGTTGTCCAGAATTGAATTAAGTACATACATACATATGTACTATGATTTATTAAAAAACATTGAATTATTACATTAAATTATTATATTAAATTTATACATATAATGATTTATTGAAAAAGAAGTTATTTTGTGCTGACTAACTTTGTTGAGATGAATGATTTGTGCTTTTTGCTCAATCCTCTTCAACAAAAGAATATCCTGCAAATCAATATTAATACTCAGCCCACTAAATACAAACTGAAAACGATTTCTTTGCATCTGCAGTAGATATATGTATTTGTTTTAGCATCCATTTCTTCAAAGTCGTCTTCAGAGTCCATAAGCACTGGCGATTCTTTTTGTTTAGCATGTTGTATTATTTCTTCATCAGAAAACTCCAATGAAAATTCATTTGCACCAGTTGCCCAATCATTGATATCTTTTTAAGTAAGTTCATTACTGAATTTCAAAGCTCCAATCAAATTTTGAATGGATTTTATGCCAACAGCGATGCTATCAGACATCAGTTCTTCACGGAGAACCTGAAGAGGTAACAAATCTTCATCATCCCAACATCATCCCTTTTCATCATCCCTTTTCTGAATATTTTTTCAATAATGCTTTTGGCCTTTGCTTTTAGTATTTCTGATGAAATCGGGATTCATATGTTTCTTTGCTATAAAAAACATGTGTAAAGCGCATCCTCTAACTCTGGATATTCTGCTTTTTTCATAAATTTTCTTTCTCCTACAGACAAAAAATTACATATTATATGTTATGAAAGTGGTTTTATATATTATTTTGGTTTAAATATTTACCGGGTCCGTTATAGGTATTCGAAATAAATTGTTTTATTTTCTCCATATTCTTTTTTAATGTCGCAAATCGTTGGATTTAGGAACATTAAATTTTTCCGGCAACATGCCTTAATAGTTTTTCCCGCATCAAGACTTTAAAATTTCACACTTTTCCTTTAAAGTTATTGTCTTATGTTTGCGTTTATTAATTTAAAGACATGGCGCTTGGTATGAAATTAGACAAACACCCTTGCGAAGAGAATGCACCGAAACGGAAGTAATGATAGTGCCAAATGAAAGCAAAGGTCATAATCATAAAACAAACAAAGTAAAGAACGGGAAACCCCCGAAATTTATTTTTCTTTCTTCCATAAAAAAATTGTCCGGATTGTAGAGGTAATGTAGAAGTGTCCGAATTACTAGAGTGTCCGGACTGTCGAAGTTGTACTGTATTACATTGCATTTGCTCTGTATCGGGTACAGTGGTAAAGCAATTGCGAACTACTTGATTTTGCTTGCATCCCATTATGATAATGTCTTTTGCACTTTAATCACTTGTCACTTATTTAATTTAAGCACATCAATTATAAAAGTCTTTTGTGTCCCAATGACAAAACCAGTTGGGAATTATGAATACGTATTAACTAATATGTAATTAATGTAAATATAAATAACTAATTAAAAATGGTTTTCACAAACGGCAAGAGATAAAAATATGAAATTTTCATAAAAAATCTATAAAAAATATTTAATGTGTTTTCCATTTTGAGATTTGGAAAGTGCCGTCGGAAAATCCGGGAAAACTGCATTTTCCTCACATATTAAAATTTGAATTTGAAAAGTCTTGCAAAAACAGTAAGAAATAAGAGACTTAAGCAAGCAAAACATTTTTTGTTATATATTGAAAAATAAAGGGCGGATGGGGGCGTGGCATATGTCAAAAGATTTGTATGTGTGTTTTGATTATGTATGTCAAATTTGGTCCTTCTAACTGTTAAGATTTACGAGATATGCAACAAAGACATTTATTTTCAAAAATTAAAATAAAAATCATTGACTGATTTTTATATTGACGCTTTTTAAATAAAAGTCAGGGACTGATTTTTATTTAAAAAACTTTTTCATAACAGTTATTTTTTGATTTAAAAAATAAAAATCAACAATAACAGTTATTTTTTAGCAAAAAATAAAAATTATAAAATAAATGATATTTTTGATTTTCATAACTATTATTTGTGGAGCAAAAAATATTAATCACAGGTAATTGTTAATTTAATACTTTTATAGTAAAAATAAATCCATAACCATTTAAAATTATTTTTATAATAAAAATCGAAAAATTTATATTTAATTGCAGAATTATAGACGTGAAGTAAATACAAGTTATTAGGTGTTTACAAAAGTTTCCTAACACATCTCCTTATATTTGATTTTTTTGGTTGAAAATTTTTCGATAACAGTTATTTTTGGTCCCTGGAACTTTCATTAAATGGTTTTATTCAAATACATTACATAAAATGCATTTGATTTTCAACCTGTGTTAATTCTGCAAATATTTGCTTTTGGATCAACTTCCATTTCTATATTTTCTCTGGCCACGCATAAACAAATTGTCGCGCATCATTGTTTTGCGGCTGTAATTGGGGACTTTGCGCATTGATTTGTCCATGTACTAGGGTATACAAAGGGCTAAGACAAATGTTGTATCATTAAAAAGAGATTTTGAAGACCTTTACATTAATACCAATATGTCAATAACAAATGTTCAATTGGCGAGTAGCTTCAACTTTAGTTTTGTGAAATTACTTTTGACTACGTGTGTATGTTGTAAGTTAGCTTTTTTTTAAATATCTAACAGTCTTTTTGCAAGCAATAAGCAAGTCAGCCAGCTCTTGCGTTTCGTCGACCGATTTATCCAGTACATTAGCAAATAAATAGCTACTGCAATTTAGACGAATGTTATTCTCTAATGCTTTAACAATATTCGTACCACGGTCTGTTATAAATTTTATGTTATCCATTGAATTTATGCCAAATTGATTCAAAGGCGAATTTAGTTTTTCCAGAACATTCGAAAAAGTCGCTCTCTGAAAAGCCATGGATTTAAGGCCAAATATTTATGATTTTATAATCTTTATCAAAATGCATTGACTCCCAAAAAAGTGCGTTTCATATAGTTCTCCGTCCATGAGTCCAAAGTAGGGGAAGCTCCACCACGACTCACCACACTTTCAACTGATCACCACTTGAAATTTTTTCTAAAATAGACATTTAAACTTAGACGTCTGTCTTCGCGCAATCTATATCGTATTAATGACTTTTTACTGAAATCAGCACTGGTAAGGAAGCATGTATACATACATATTCACAATATTATTCTTGTATGCTGCGTTGAAAGTTTCAACTTGAAACACCGTATAAAGAAATTGAAGCGTAAGTTGATCAGAAAAAATCTGTTATTGACTTGACAATAGGGGGGAAAAAAGATAGATTTTTATTGAAAAAAAAAAAACCAATAAAAAACTAAATTATATATATTGCTTCTAAATTTTATATTATGAGATTTTTTATTTTTTTAAATAATTCCATTATTTGGTCCAGTTCTTCTGGATTTTCTTCGACTTCGTAAGCCTTGTTTGTTCCTATTATGCGCAGATAACATTTGGGCTCTTTATAGTCGAAGCAGCATTTTCCAAGTCATCGCAAGCCGTATCTGTATATTTAAATAAAAATTAGTACTTTTTTAATAATTAGTCTTTTGAACTTTGAAACTTTACCTTATGCATAGAATGCTGTTGATCGTGCTCAGGTGCATCGAATTTCTTAGTTTGGTTTTTATTAGGGCTGCCGAATATTTTTAAATATTGTATCGATGACATTTTTGGTATTGAAAAAATATCAAAATGATATTTAATATATCGTTTTAAATATCGATATTTATGATATTTTTAATTGCCCCAAAAAAGAGCCTCTCAATTAGAAAATATTATAAGCAATTTATTTCACATTTCAAATTTTGGCGCTCAACTATACATGTTTGGTTATCCAAAGCCAATAAGACCAAAGCTAAAGCTACCAACAGATGATCTAGCTTTAAGGTCGTCTTTGCCGGCGCATAAGCTTGTACTCTCATTTTGCACTTGCCATTTTGCACAGCTGCACTCGCTATCACTATATATTCCATCTATCTATCGCTAAGAATTATAAGGCCGAGCCTATAATTCCCTTCATTTTACTTTAATTTCACACATAAGTCTTTAGTTGTTCTCGTAAGCCGGCCGTGCCGCATAATCTCAATTACATATATTCGAAACATTGTTAATTTAACTAAACTGAACACAGGCAGTAATAAATCTACATATTATAAAGAAATTCTCGTCGTTGTATAATATAAATTCGGGCGTTAAATCGCGATTAGCAACATTACAGCTTTAGCGAAGGTCGTTCAGCCTCAACAATTTTTTTGGTGACTCCGACGTTGTTGATTGTTAAATTAATTTAATAAACCTAATAAGTAATAACTTTACAGTGGGTAGTGTATTTTATTATCCTTACTTGCGTTCTTCTATATCGTTCGTTTAGAGTCCATAAGTTGTCAATAACCGTTTCGCTCTTTTCGCCATATTGCTTACATGCGTTTGGCCTAAAGTGCTTGAACTCATATTATAATTGATTTTTGTACTGTTGTGCCAGTTACATTTTACTATTGAAACTTCTCACCTTCGCGGCCGCCGCTTTCGTGGAAAGGCGATGTCCGCGGTTGGAGAATATGGAGCAAGCCACGGCCACATACGCGCCTAGCTCTCAGGTGGGAAAAATCGTTAGACCTAATCAAAAAAAAACATTTGTTGCTGTTCAGCAAACTAGCTGCGGGTTTTGCGACGATGCAGCTCATGCGATATATACTTGCTCCCGATTTAACAACTTATCGCCACCAATTCGCATCAAAGAGGCTAGAAAGCTTAATTTGTGCCTCAACTGCTTAAAATCATGGCACCAGCTGAGAACGTGCACATCTAGTTCATGTAGATCGTGTGGAGGCAAGCACCAGACGCTGCTGCATCTCGGCAATGCCATTGCGCTTTTGGCCACTGCCATTGTAGAAGTGAAAAATCGAGCTGGAACATTTGTGCCATGCCGTGCGCACATAGATAATGGCTCTCAATTGCACCTGGTCACATCCAGATTCGTACACCAGTTGCAATTGATCCGGAGCAAGTCTGCTGTCGCCGTATCCGGCCTCGGGAACAACGTAGTTGAAACGGACGGCCAATCAGTGTGTCTCACCATCAGATCACGATCATCTGATTACGATGCAAATATATTGACAGTGGTGACTCCAAATATTACAGATAGGCAACCTAGCTTCACCTTGGACACATCGCTTTGGGATGTACCGGCCAATATTCGCTTAGCCTTTTCAAGGCTCAGCGCGTAGACTTGCTGATAGGCGTAAGCATGTTCTACGATCTGCTATGCGCCGGTCAGATAAGACTAGCGCCAGGCCTGCAAGTCATCCAGGAAACCAAATTCTGGTGAATTGTGACTGGAGGTGGTGGCCAGAGTCATGTGCCTCGCGTACACATCGCGCATGCTACACCTACAAAACAAGAAATGAATGTCGATCAGCTACTTCATTGCTTCTGGGAGATTGAAAGCTGCAGTGAGGTTGTTGTTGGTCCTACGAAGGAGGATATTAACTGTAAAGACCACTTTAAAGCAAACTGTACTCGACTACCCACAGGTGCTTATTCAGTCCGCTTGCCATTCAAGGAAAATGTGGATCTTCTAGGCGACTCTTATCAAGCAGCATATAGACGGTTCCTGAGTTTAGAGCGCAAGTTGGATCGACATCCTAGCTTAAAGGTTCAGTACACGAACTTTATCAAGGAATACCATGACTTGAAACACATGTCCGTCGCAGATAAAGGGGATTTTCATCAGTGTCGTTATTTCTTGCCTCATCACTGCTATGAGGTTCAAGCACTAAGCTTCAAGTTGTTCAACACTCTTCTTCGGTTTCGCACATTTCCTGTGGCACTTACAGCAGATATCTGCAAAATGTATAGATGTATTAAGGTGACAGAGCCTGACAGCTACTTTCAGTGTATCTTGTGAAGAGACAGCCACCTACAGGAAGTTAAGGCTTACAAGCTGGATACAGTTACATATGGCACAAAGCCTGCGTCATTTCTTTCGATCCGTGCCATGCACCAATTGGCCATCGATGAGCCCTGTTCATTCCCAATTGGTTCTGCAACAGTACTGATGGACTTTTACGTTGATGATCTCATCAACAATCGGCGAATGGAACGCACACTCAATGGAGATTAAGATAGAAGCGAAAGTGAGATGCTGAGTCGCAAGTGGTATATATCTACAACTGGACCTGTGTGAGCGTCTCTCAGTAAGACCCAATTGCATTATCTGTATGAGCACGCTAAGATGCTGCCAGACTAAGGATCCTCTGATCAAGTATGCTCTACAACAAAGCGTCGAACCATGTGCGCATCGAAGGAGTCAAAATTTTACTGCGATTCACAATTCGATGATTGCATGCAACACTTATAATAAATAAATTATGTTAACAACAACACTAGAACTCAGTGATTTTCAAGTATTTTGATGCGTCCTTTGCGTATCACTCATACCTCACTTAGTAGAACCAATTCTTGATAAGTAATTTTCAATAACAATAATAGAGTTGTCCAAGAGTGAATGCCCAGTGATCCTGCCTACCGTGGGAGTTCGCTTAAACTAATATATCTTACAGCCAAATACTTCCATCAGAAATTCGGGAGACGTGATTGTGATACAAAATTTATAATAGTATTTTGGACCGCGAAATAGTTGTCTTGTGTCGTGATAAATAATAGTCTAGAGTATCGCGCTGCGAAACGTAAGAATCTGTTTATATCGATTATTCGAATGTCGCTCCGCTCTGTCCTGTCCGTAATTTTCCTGTGTGTGCATAGGTTCTCTTCCGAATCGTGATTTACCTGGCACATGTGCTGAAACTTATGCCACTATCTGAATAATTGTTCTATTGAGAGTGTGTTCAATACACGTCTCCACGCCAATGGTCATCAGCCCAGCCCTGCATATGTGAGCACTGCGGACGCCAGTTTAAAGATGGCAGTAATTTAAAAGTAAGTCCACCTTTTGTGCCTTAATCCACTCTTTTACCACCCTGGCTGTATGAATCGAGCCTTATCGTGGCTGCTAAGTCTTGCAGTATGTGTGGAATGAAAAAATTATTGTCGGGTTAAATTCAATAAACTAGCTATGTCTGTGTAATGAAGTAGAATTATATGGCGTGTGCGGGCGCTATTATTTCCGCCAGTACAGAACCTTAAGAAATGGCGGGGTACCATTATATTACCTGATAAGGTATTTCTCGCAAGTCAAACTATCCTGACACTCCGTATTCCCCTCACAACACGAGTCTAACAAGTGCTCAAACGCAACAAAGGCAATGATTAATGATGTATAGCCCGTGCATGCGAAATGTTTTAGATAGATGACAATGTGTCTCCATCTCTGTAGAAGTAGTCCAGCTGTGTATGTAATCCAGATGAGCGTGTGTTGTGTACTCATCCTCGACAGTGCGGAGCTAACGACATATAGACAGATTATTATATTTGTCTTCATGAATAAGATCCTATTCGCGTGTGT
Organism: Drosophila busckii; assembly: GCF_011750605.1. NCBI lineage: Eukaryota > Metazoa > Arthropoda > Insecta > Diptera > Drosophilidae > Drosophila > Drosophila busckii. The sequence continues at coordinate 68,986 of NW_022872751.1, read as the reverse complement.
GGTCTAACTACTTCCACACTCACCACACGCCCCCAACTTATGGCTACGTCGCGTATGCTCATCTGTGCATGAATGTGCGAGCAGGGATTGTGCATTCTCTGGTTAGAAAGACGTTTGATCTTGTGACACCAATCAATTAACTATTGAAGTGATGGTTTTGGTGTTTTTATTAAATGTTTTAATGTTTTTATTGTCTCGTTTCTTAACAATTGATTCGTACAGTACGAAAGTGCACCTATCTGTTTGTACATCTGACGGCAGGTGCTTAGACACCGACCATATATGTTTAAATCTTTAGGACTTGGTCTGATAGTAGGACAATGACGCCAAAGTTCTGCAAATCAATATTGCCTCACCGAATCTGCGTAGATGCAGGTAGGTTGGATTGACTCACGTGCTCCTTCATGTTTTTGCCGTGAGGTATTTTCTTTGCGGCCATGTTTCTTAAGTATAAAAATATTACTAAACAATCTAGTGTTCTCTTATCCTATCGGATAATTCTTGAACTCTCTCCGCGGTACGTTCCTGGTCTTCCATTAAATTTATAAAGAAAATATATTTATAATACTTATTAAAAATTAATCCCATCCATAAAATGGTCGCCAAGTATACAGCAATACTATAAATCGTTCAGCTGAATTATTGCGATTTGTGTAGTCTCAACGAAATAAATTGCACTTGGATTTAGTGTCGAATAGAAAATATAATATATAACAGAATATGCAATTACTAGATAATGCTCATAAGTAGTGGACTACTGTAAGCATATATAGTATCTTCTGTCCTTGACGTTGAAGGCGTTCCATGCACTGTGTCAGTTGACACAAGAACGGCTATATAGTATGTAATACGGCATTCTGTTATACCGAACAATGCTTTCGATCAATAATGACAATGCAAGCAAAATTCTGTGAACCTATTCAGTTGATCGGCAGTGTACATATACCCTTAATATGTCATGATATCTCCAAAGTTTATAAGCCGGAGCTTTCCATAGTTTGTACTATCAGTTGTCCAGATATATATTAAATCTAATTTGAGTGCTCTTAGATAAGAGCACACGCAGATCACTTGACCCGGGAGAGTATAATAGTCTGTTACGGCTCGATGTTTAGAAGAACCAAGTCCTCTCGAATGTCTTCCGACCTTTATGCCTCTAGTTCGGGAATCCTATAACATATGTGAAGTATCTTGAACCACATTGACGTCCTGCTCGCTCATAGCTAATACATAGTGAGGCTTAATATAATCATCATAGCCTAGTGGTGCCAATCGTACTCTGTGGTCATGTTATTATGGTGTGTTCCTACCATTACTATCGTTTTGCGCTCGCTTGGACATTGGTGTGTTAATTGAGCCAAGATTTGACTCATGCGTCTCGAGATATCTTTTGTGACATAGGTAATAAATACATGGGTCAGATAGTTGCCGACAGCTCTGAGATCGGATATTAATAGTAGATCAGTGAATGACATAATTAGTGATCGGAATATTATCCTCTGGAATAATTATTCGAGCTATCTTTGATAACAACACTATATAATGTTTTTGACATTATGTAATACCGTTGGCTTAAACACTCGCTCATTTATAGGTAGCACTCAATATGTGTCACAATAACGATCAATAATTTGTATGGCTACAGTTGCCAACTCGAAAAATTTGCGGTTGCCGCCAGAGTCCTTGCAGCTTAAAACCTCACACCAAAATTTTTTGATATCGGTGTTCTCCCATTGAAACAAATTTAAATTGAATTAAATTGGCTTTCTATTTCGGAAATATTTCGTAGTTCCAGAGTACTCCAAAACTTCGGTGATACCCTTGATATTTGCGCCTAAGATCTTGGCGACGGAAAAAACGTCAATCTGCTTAAAAATTTCATAATTGTCTGGAAGCCTAGACATAAACCAAAATTATTTATTTGCTTATAAAGGAATAACACAAAATTATTTACCTCTGTTTTAATTGCTTAATCAACTCATTTAAAAATTTTTTGCAGCGCTCACGAATTTCCATTTCTATATTTTGATGGATTTTCATAGACTTAATGTTTTTTTCGGATTCGTATTCCTTATAAATAGTTGTATCCGCATGTTTCCCAATGTCATTAATTTCAAAAATCTTCACATCATTATCAGGTGGAATAACTCCTTTCTTGAGCGAATTTACGGCAATATCAAATCGTTGAGCAACTTTGTTGCGTTGGTATTTTTGCTTTGGAAAGACTTGTTTACTTTTTGTAAATCATCACGAATAGGTTTTAGAAAAATGAGGAACAAATGATTATTTTCATCGCTGAATAGTGTGTAAAGCATTTGCGCTTTAAAGCATTTCTCTTTAGTTGCAGGTAAACTAAAATGCAATTTTACCTCGTCCCATTGATCCAATTTGCGAGATACTGCCCCTTCAATCAACAGCCATTTTGTGTCGCTCACTCTAGGGATCTTCAATGGAGCCTTTTGGAATAGGAAAATACACACATTTGTTATACGCAGATATTGTTTGCAGACATGATGTATTGCAAGCTGCACAGAATGGCACATCTTATTAAAATAAGTTTTGGCATTTCCTTTTTAATTCTGCGTATACACTATGGTTTCTGCCTACCATGACATTGGCATTGTCTGTACCAATGCCTATGAGGTTTTAATGTCTAATTTATAATCCAACATTACATTTTTAACCACCCTGAACCGCAAAATAATTGATGACCACACCTAAAATTATGTACATACATAAAACGCATCTAATATAAATTGAGTTTCTATGTATACAATAAGATTAACTATTGAACAATAATGTTTATAATACATACCGAGAAGTTTTGTGAAGCTGATGTCTATTGATTCGCCAAGTAAAAGGCTAAATTTCGAGTCCAATATATTGGCTTAAGTCTTCTATAAAATGTGGTGCAAGTACGTTCTTTATGAAGCTGGTTCTTTATGAAGAGTACCATAACATCGCAATAAGAAAATGAATTTTAGCATATTAACATAGGGATGCCCTATGCGGAATTAAACCTAGCAGGATATCCTCATCGACGTCCAATTGTTTTAGCAAACCCTTGCCGACGTAGTCGTCTTAAGGGTCTAGTGGGTAATAGGCCTCTTGCGAGCAAGGTGCCTCACCACTTTGTCCCCGTATCGGCTTGTGTGACGTCCAATTTGTTTTTCCACTGTGTGCAGGTCCAGATCTTTGTGGAGTGTAGATCCGCGCACATACCAGGGACAATCAGTGATTTGTCGCAGAACACGGTTCTGCATCACCGGATGCGTTTATAACTTAATTTGGCTGCAATCCCCAGATCTGCACTCCATAAAGCCATATCGGCATAATACAGAGCACATATATGGCTCTCTTACATCGCAGTGTCATGCTGCTCTTTCTATTAATAAGCCAACGTAACTGCATCATTTAAGTGCGGTCCAAAAGTTAAGCGCTTGTCCAGCGTGATGCCCAGATACTTGGATTGTGACGGCTGCTCGAGGGTAAATTCCCTCAAATTGGATTGGTGATGTAGTCATTATTAGTCTCTTTAAAGTGAAGCAAGGATTCGTAGTCTTCGGAGGATTCACTTTTAAGTTGCACCCTTGCAATGAGTGCCTTAGAAGGAGCGTCCATATGCTGGAAGCTGGGGCAGGGTATATCTGCAGTGTAGAGCGAGTACAGGAGCGGTCCAAGAACACTGCCCTGTGGGACGCCTGCTCTCATTGGATACTTGGCAGAAAACGTTTCCTTTACCTTCACCTTGAATTCCCGTCCTTTAAGGTACGATAAGAGTCCTTCATGCCAGACCCTTTCGAATGTTAGCTGCACATCTATAAATACTGCGTTGGAGTATTCAAAATCGTCGAAGGACTGAACCTTCGCCAACCTATGAACCTGCTCCACGGTCCCATGTCCCTCTCGGAAGCCAAATTGGTGATCCGGCAAGATGTTTGTCCCACTCTTACACCTTGGAGATGGAATTCGGATTGGATCCAACGGAAAGTATGGGGGAGTTGATGCAGCAGCAGCTGAATATTTGCTCAGTGAGCTTGTCAACTGCCATCTCAATATCTTCCTCAAAGTTAAGTGTTTCATCTACTTGGATAGAGCTCTCCAGTTCTTGGTAAAAGGCTGTCAAGTTAGTGCGCTTGGTGACCAGCCGAGGAGATGGGTTCACGGTAATGCCCTCAGTCTGTATACTGATCTTAAGAGCCAGATGGTCAGAGGCTAAATCCCAGTTATCTCTTATGATAGCTCGAAAGTCTGGTATGTACTACAAAGTCAATGCAGGTTGGTTTTCAGTAACAGCTGTTAAAAGTCAGCTGTTGCAAGCTTAACAGCACGTGCTTAAAATTAAAGTGAATTGCGCAGTGCATTTCGAAATTATTATTTCTTCAACAAAGCTTTTTGTTGTTTGAAATTTGAAATTTTAAATGGATGTTCATTTCTGCATATCAAACATATTGTAGTTGTACAAAGGGGTCTTCACGTAAAGCTTTTGGACATAAATTTCAACTTTGAAATGAGTTTACAAAAATTGTTTAACTTTGTTTAAAGTGAGTCTTGGTCCATGTTGTAGGGTGTTCAATCCCTAATTGAATACTATTAGTCTCAATGTGCACTTATTGCAACTTTTTGATAAATTTACGTTTTAGGGGAAAGCCTTTAAATAAGCCATGCACCACTGTTCGAAGTGTGGCTTAAGCACACACTGCAGTGTGTCAAGCAAAACGCACTCTTCACTTACGTTCATATTTTAGTAACACTTGGATGCCAGCATTCTTCAGTTAAATGAGAGCAGTTTACGAGAGAAAGTACGAATGTTATGTGAAAATTTGTTGCTCAGATGGCAAAAATGCAAAAGAATCGCATCTAAATTTATGGCACAAAATGCTAAATGGTTGGAGGGCAATCTTAGCTAACATTCAATTGGAAGCAACTGGCGATTAAAAAATCAACCGGTCGTCCTAGAATGTTATTTGGTATGAAAAGTGCAATTGCTCAAAGGAAGCACGCCACCGGTTTCGGTGTAGCCCAGAAGCATAATATACATTTATCACTGCAAGCGGCATGCATAGCTGTCCGGAAGCGCGGATTTAGCATTCTACAGCCATTCTAAAAATACTTGTCCTAAGCCCCAAAAATATCATCAGTAAGTCGAAAAGGCGCATAAGTAACTTGCTCTCCTATTGAAAGTGCTTCAATTGTTAGCATGTGAGCTTGAGCCAGCAGACAAGTCTGTTGACGATGCTGAATGCATAGTTGAAGAAAATTATGATTATATACGATATTGGGTTAGAAAACAAAGAAAACATTGAGTAAAGAAAAAAAATTAAAAAACCAAGAAAAATATTTTTTTTTGTGCGGAAGTTTTGCTACACGTACTTTTATTACATAAATTTAAATGTATGTATAATACTAGAAAAAATTTCATGGAATTATCATGTAGCTCCCAACGCTTATTTGTACTGGTTCTTGCTCCCACGCTGCTCTTGGGTTTGGTGCGTTGGAGGAATACCTGGTATTTGGAGCAGCCCGAGTAGTTTGCAGGGAGCTGTTCTCCACACTTGAAGCATGTGCAAAGTTTGTTGCGTGGTCGAGTGCAGTTATTAGCGGGGTGGTCCCCTGCGCATTTCACACAAACATGTGTTTTGCGGCAGTATTTTGCAGAATGGCCAGACTGCTGGCAGCGATGGCACTGCGCTTGCGTAGCGGCTCCACGGCGACCCTCGTACGGCACAGAGTATTGAAATTCAGGATCTCTTTGTTGCTTGGCGCTGCAGCTATGTTCAGAAAGACCATATTTAATGGCCTCGCATCAGGGCAGTCTGGCTCGCCGCGTTGCAAGGGTGTATGGGCGTCGAGCATATTGTGGCCTAGTTTTGTCAGCTCCTCCTTGATTTGGGTATGCAGCGTGCTGTGATGCAAGTCTTTCACGCATACCCTGTATGGTCTCTCTTCCTTGGGTTGGTAGCAGTGGAACTCGTAATGCTTTTCTTCAAGCCACCTGGTGATGCTGCGGAATGTGTCAGCATTGTTTCAGGTCGGACTTTTGTCGACAAAGGGTTCGAAGTACTGAACATTTACTGCCCTAGGAAGCCCAATTGGCAAAGCATTCCAATAAGCGAACAGGACGACGAAAAGATGATTAACTTTAAAACCAGGCAAAGTATGTTTTTCGTGAACATCAAGCAAACACCAAATGCCTCGGAAGCCTTAAAGATCACCCAAATTAGAAAGCATAGGGTGACTATTCAGAGATCCAAGCCATGTAAGGAGCTGGTGCAATGTCGCAGATGTCAATTAAGGCAATGGGCACTCTCGAAATTACTGTCTTAAGAATCCAGTATGTGGCAAATGCGCTGGCAATCACCCCACTGGGGCTGAATGCTGCGTGCTTCGGTCAGGAGAAGCAAGTGTTTGCGCCCTCCAGTTACAAAGGTTACAAAGTCAGGTTTGACTTAGCCAAAAAGCTCAAACCACCCACTAGACTACCCACCGATGGACTGCCAATACCGCGCAGGAATGTTCGAATGTACAGAGCGCAACTTATCCGACCAATTCATTACTGACTCAGTGGTCAAGAATAGATTCTCTTACGCGGATATGGCAAGATGGAACGCTAGCAACGCGAATACTTCTACAGAACGACTGCATCCTCGCCGAAATAATGCCAAAGAGCCTGGAAGCAAACTGGAAAGTTTGGAAAAAGCCATTCAAGAGATAAATTCCAGAATGGATCAATTATTTAAATTTATGCAAGATTTGATGGCATCCAATAATGCACACCGCGATTTGGTGCACAAACTAATGTCAAAATGACCAACTTAAATCAAAACATCAGATTATGGAATGCACGCGGATTGCGTAACAACACTTACGAACTAAAGATTTTCCTTAGCTCCAATTCAATAGATGTTATGCTAATAACAGAAACACTCTGCTGCTCAGGCCAAAACATCTACCTCCCAGGGTATTCCATATACTATGCTAATGTAACTGTAGAGGTGGGGCTGCAATCATCGTTAAAAACACTATTGCCCATTTTCAAAAAGAACCAGTCACCCAATGTAAGTTGCAGCAGGCAGGCATTATGATTCGTACAAGCATTCGAAATATTACTGTGGCTCATATGCTTTCATCGCTTGGTGCCAAATTTGTTGCAGGAGGAACCTTCTACGCGAAGCATCAATGGTGGGGCAGCATTGCTCTCGAGGCAAACATCTACAAGAAGCTATTGGCAATAGCACATGTCAATTCCTTGCTACTGGAGCACCTTCGTTCTATTCTTACAATACCCAACTAACACCTTCTGCGCTGGACTTTTTCATTTACAATGGGATAGCGAACAATAAGCTCACTGTGGAAAGACGGTATGAAGTCTCCTCGGATCACCTGCCGATTGTTGCTAAAGTTCACCATTCAACGCAAATCAAGGCTTGCAGGCAACGCCTACTTCCTCGCGGCTCTTGCGTGAACGTATTTAAATCTGAACTCGAAAGCAGAATTAACCTTAACTTGAGGATCAACAATCCGGAGGAAATAGATACAGCAATTGGCTCGTTTATGGAACACCTCAAGTCAGCAGCTACTACTGCATCCACATTTCCTCGAACTGCAAGTCATCAGTGCAGTGCACTGTCCCCGCAAGCCACAGCACTACTTAGACTTAAAAGAAGAATCCGGAAGGAATACATTAGGACTGGAGACGAGAGACTTGCTCCAATCTACAGGAGAATTGCCAATCGCTTACAGAGAGTGCTGAGAAAATGGAAGCAAGCACAAACTGACCAGCTTATGCAAGCATCATGCGATGCGAGTCCTGACGCATCAACAAACTTTTTGCTTTGGAGACTGACGAAGAGGTACGAGAGACAAGCAATGCCCAAGTCTCCGCTGAAAAATCCTGCAGGTGGTTGATGCAACAGTGGAGAAGAGAAGTCCGAATTTTTGCTGACTCCTTGGAGGACAGATTTAAGCCACTAAGCCTGTCACCCGAAGACATGCAATATAGAAGCGTCGCTTGCAACTCCATTTCAAATGGCCCTGCCAGCTGCACCAGTAACCTTCCAAGAGGTCTCACTAATAATTAGGGATCTGAAAGCAAAAAAATGCCCTGGCGATGGCGGCCTTGACAACAAGACCATAAAGCTCCTTCCACCTAAGGCTGTACTGTTAATAGTATTAATCTTCAAGATCATCCTAAGGCTGGGACACTTCCCAGAGATCTGGAAGTCTGCCATGATTATTATAATTCCCAAGCCTGGAAAGCAGACAACGGAGGTAGACTCTTACCGGCCCATTAGCCTTCTTCCAGCTCTAGGCAAAATGTTGGAAAGAGTGATACTCAGCCGAGTAATAAATCTGGAGTCTGTAGCTCAGGCGATACCAAAGTGGCAGTTTGGCTTTCGCAAAAGTCACGGCAAACAACTTCATAGAGTTGTCAACTTTACGCTGGAAGCTATGGAGCACAAGCAATACGCTGTAGCAGTATTTATGGACATCCAGCAAGCTTTCGACAGAGTTTGGCACAGTGGTCTTCGCTGCAAACTAAAGCAGCTGTTAAGCCAATTAGTAAGCAGCTTTTTGTCAGATCGCTCTTTCCGTGTTGGTGTAGACGACGATAAGTCGACCATAAGAGGGATATCTGCTGGAGTACCACAATGTAGCGTTCTTGGGCCTACTCTATACTCTATTTACACGAGCGGTATGCCAAAGCCAACTGTAGCTTAATTGGTCGATTGCCATGACGTCTTAATTGCGACATACGCAGACGATACTGCTGTCCTCTTTAGGTGCGATTCCCTGGACACTGCAACACAGGCTCTGCAGCAATATGTACGCCGCTTTGAAATATGGGCAAGCAACTTGAATATTGGTATAAACCTAAGTAAGTGTGCCAGTATGACGTTTGCAACAATAGTGGGGTCCTGTCCAGGAGTCGCACTACAAGTACCTGGGTGTGATCCTTGATAGACGACTCAGCTTCGGTCGGCACACGACAATGATCCAAAATGCCGTGATGACGAGGGTTGCAAAGATGTCGTGGCTACTATCGCCAAGAAACAAGCTGTCACTGGACAACATAGTGGCAATCTACAAGACAATACTCAGCCCGATCTGGAAGTACGGAAGTACAGTTCCTACTGAGAAAAATCTGTAATACTCCATGGTACATGCGAACCAAGGACATAGAGAGAGACCTACAGATTCCAATGGTTGGAGATATACTGCAACTACAGGCTCAAAATTATTATTATAGATTGGCCCTGCACCCCAATGCACTTGCACATCGTCTCACATGGCACGTGGGTCGGAGAAGACTTAAGAGGCAATACCCCAAAGACTTGTCAACTAGGTTTATAACCTAGCTATTCTCACATCATATTATAGTATTTTTTTATTATTAGTGTTATTATAGTATAGTTTAGTTTAATTTAGTAAATTATAATTAGGTGAAGTTGCCACATAGGTAATAGCAAACTAATTTACAGCAAAATAACATCTGAATAAATTGGAATTTTCCAATTTTATAAAAAAAAATTAAAAATTATCTCAGGTTTCGTCATTTGCATGTAAGTATGCAACGAAAAATGATATTTCCAGGGTCTTAGCGAGACTAAAACCTTGAAAAAAGCTTCCGTAGATTAAACAGAACAGCTGTCTTCTAAGAAAGTGGCGGCAGTGCCAGCCGGCGTCGGCCCAAAATTTTCCAAATTATCTTTTTCTTTTTTAAAAGTAATACACTTGTTGCGCGTTTAACACTTTATAGTGACTTGTTGTCACTAAGTACGGTTTGTGCCGCTTTTGTGGACTTGTTTCTAATATATAGCACGGGAAATTTAATTAATCCGCGGACGTTTCACAAAATGCGTGCGACTCCAGCACAACTTCTTGAATTTGATGATTGATGACGATTTGCCATTTCCTGAAATCGAAAAGTGGTTGCCCAAACATCAGAGGTGTTGTAGCCATACATTAAATTTGCTCGCGTCAACAAAATTTTGAAAACAGATCAGCCACTGTACATTCAGCATAAGATTGTAATATAGAAGATTGTATTATAGTATAAGGTGCTAATATAATAATAATATAATATTTCTTTTTTATTTTTTAGGCATTAGATACATGCAACATTTGGTGCAAATGACCAGTCATCAGAAGAAATTGTAGATACCTTGGGATGATCACTGCTTTTGCCCGTCGTTAGGCGTTGGAATTTGCTATACGACGCTGTTCAAAAATTGATTTCTCATAAAGAGAACATTAAAGAGCAAAAATTGAAAAGCAATTTTCGCAATTTTCATTCAAAGAATTTACGTGCATTGAATTTTGAAATTGAGAGTTGTAACACTTCACCTGATATTACTTAGCATTTTGATTTAGATGGTGAGTATTTTTGTCTGTTTTAAATTGTTGATTTTCAAGATTTATCATTTTGCAGATGATGAAAGTTATTCATTTTCACCAGGTGAACAAGAAAATGACCAATAAATAAATAAATATGTGTAAATATGTATAATAGAAATGTGTCAAACATTTGTTGTTGGCCACTTTTGCGAAGAAATAATAAACTTCTATGTTAAAAATAAATTGTTTTTTTCTACGTAGTCGAAAATAGTCAAAATAATGAGATATAATCTAAAATAATCTTTTAGGAGTTTTAGATTATTTCTCATTATTTTTAAAAAATTGTGGTAATTTTGGATTATTTCTGATTTTCAGTAATTAAAATAATCGTAGTTTAATCATTAGTTCACCTTTTAAACAAAAATAATCTAATTACTAATGATTACGATTAACTAGCTGTTAACTAACTAACTGTTAACTACCTATGATTTGAAGGTTACCAGGTATCAACTTTTTGCAGCACATGTGTTTTTAGCGATTTCTAATATCTCACAATGTCTATGAAACTTTGTGCACGACGAAATACAGACAATTGAACAGCTGACTAGACAAAATCAAAACCAACCGCAAAAATTAAGTTATTTTGTTCCTTGAAGGCAACGTTTGTTCTGAAAGGGTTAAATATTAAATTTATATTCATTTGTATTAGAATTATTATTTTATCTTGTTAAATTTCTATTTAAACAAGTGGACAAATTAAAGTTGGGCGCCACCAACTTTTAGATACACTTTGACTAGGGCATCGCAGCAATCACACTCATGAACACATACACACAAAACAGCTAAATCGTCACAGTTCGTTTTTGCTGTAGCGTCAGCAGAAACGCCGTCGCTGCGTCGGCAGCGACGTTTGTATGGCGCGTCAGCACGTGCACCGTGAAGATATTGAAATATAAATGTAATTTTTGTATTTTTTTAATGCCTTATATATCGTTTTTTCGATTTGCGAGGAGGGGGAGGAAAAAAAATAAATAAAATAAAAGCGTAGTGTCCTGGATATAGGAGCACCTACATACCAAAATTGGTTGCAGTAGCTCTTATAGTTGGTAAGAAACACGCACTCAGACAGACGAACGGACGGAGATGACAATATCGACTCCGCTCGTCGAGCTGATCAAGAATATATATACTTTATGGGGTCTGTCACGTCTCCTCATACATTTGCACAACTTCATAATACCCCTTTTCCATTTTTTACAAAAAAATATACCTAAAATGAAGAAAGCATGCGAGCATTTGCTTGCGCAAGACTTTATTAAATGGGGAGACCTAATTAAAAAGTTAAAAAAAAGACAGATTTTTTTTGCTTTAAATTAATACTCAAATATTTAAGATTGCTCATAAAAGTTTCATTGTGGAATTTGCAATAGTTCGGAAGTTATAAGGCAAAACGTAAACACGCCCAAGCTAAATTTGTCAGGCAAAATTATCAAAAAAATGTCATTCAAATCCGCAGCGTGCTTCAAGGCCGCATAAGCGTAAATATCATGGCAATCAATTTTCAAATGATGAAGACAAGGAAAATAGTGATCCTGGTGCGAGTGCGAAAAATTTTTAACTGCTAGTACTGATAATATAATCGTAGATCCACTGCACTGTGGCCGATTTGACCGATTTTGGTGCATAAAAGCAAAAAATTCATTCATACAGATTCTGAAAGTAGATTGTCTAACTACATACAAACCATTAGCTTTATTTAAATATGCCCATCCCTGAGCTTTTACTAGGGCTGCAAAGTTCACTAACTTTAAAGAAAATAAGGCTGACTGGTTCAATTCCAACATGTGTATTGAATTCAGCTCGCCTTTATCTCAAAACCTTAAACGAGGAAGACCTCAAATGAGTTATGAACTTGGAAGAAAACGTCTAGAACAAAAATTGGCATCTAACCTAGCTGACTGTGGGGATAATAGCACAAGTTTGTTGCTGCATGCAGCTACACTTACAGCAAAGAAAGCAAATCAAACAGATACCGTTTGTGCTCTAAAGAATTCTGTGTTGTTCAGAGAATGGAGCTAGAGAGGCAAAACGAAGATTATTTGTAGCAGATGCTGTACCCCTAACTCCAAACGAAGCCTTGGCATTTATTCTTATTTATTATTAAATCTCAAGAGAGACATGAACATTACTCACTTGTCTGATATATATCCGCCATACGACAAGGTGGTAAAAGCGAAGTTGGTACATACAACAGGAACGAGGAACAAATATTGAAAATGGAGAAAACGCCACGGATTTCAATGTCTTCGGTGATGGAACGTGGAAAAAGGGACTATACTTCTCTCTATGATGTAACAATACTAATTGGGCTCCACAGTGGCAAACTTATTGACCTTGCCGTGAAGAGCTCATACTGTGCATCTTATATCAGCAAAAAAAAAAACATTGGATGAATACGAATTTGAAGAACACAGATTTGTGCTCTTCAAATCACGAAGGTTCTGCTGGGACGCTGTATGTGGATTATATTATGTAAATGCTTTTGAGATCTGAGGAACAATATGGCATCAAATACACTAATTATATTGGCGATGGCGATTCTAAAACTTTTGCGGGTGTTTTGGCGATGAATCTATACGGTCATGTTTGTTCTGTTACAAAAAGTGAATGTGTAGGCCACGTACAGAAGCGAATGGGTACACGACTGCGAAACAGGCGAGGCTCGGCGGCAAGAGACTAACGACCTACTATGGGTCGGCAATTCGGAGAAATGCAAATTCTATCCAAGATTGAAAAAAATAGTCACGTTGGATCTCTATTGTTCCACAGATAGATATCCGCGGCACAAAAATTGTCCAGTTGGGGTGCAAATGGCGTCAAGCAGAAGCCTCAAATACATTGAAATCTTTCAAGCATCCGAATAGATTGATTAATATAGAAGTTGAGAAACACATTCGTGCAATATATACAGTGCGCGTCATCAGGTTAGGGCCCCCTTTCAATACATTTTCGCTATTACTATTGTTTAACTGGACATAATTTTTTGGCTTGTATTGATTATCATCCTGCATGCTCTCTCTCTCTCTCTCTCACAATAACAAAAAAAAGAAGAACCGTTACATTTTTATTGCATTTTGTTTACCGTTCCACCGATAAGCTTATGCTTATGTTGCTTGTTTTGCCACGTACAGTCACCAAATTTTTTGTGTAAGATAAAATAATAATTAGTTGTATAAAAATCGAAGAAATGGGAAGAGGAACAGTTTTCTCTGAGAAGGAAAAATCACAGATTGAGGCATATTTTGAGTGTGGACTATCTCCTCATAAAATTCCTGAAAAAGGCACAGGAAAACTATAAAGTTTTCTTCGAAATAAAAAAACATGGGAAAAACTTTAATGGCGGTAATAATCGTGTGATTTCTGATGTAGACAGGCGATCGATACTAAGGCAAGCATGAAATTCACATGACTCGTCTACAAAAATAAGAGAAAACTCTGGTGTTACAGCGAGTTTGTCAACGGTTCAAAGAGTTATCAGAAAAGCTACGTAAAGAGAAGCATCATCTGGACCGCCTGCACAGTCGGGAAGCGGTTTTCATGGTGTATGGGGCCATTTTGTACATTGGAACCTGCGGGTTGCAGTTTTCACAAGGTGCATGAATGCCGAAATCTGTAAAAAAGTTTTGATAACAGCATATTCGCACATGAAAAACGTTTCCCAAAATTGAAGTGCAGTTTCCAATTCACACAGCCCGGTCCGTGAAGTCGTAGTAGTCACAGCGTTTATGTCCTTGAATGGCCACCAAACTCTCCCGACCTCAATATCATCGAGAACGTTTGAGGTTTGTTGGCTAGAAATGTGTATCAGTCTTGATAAAAGTACAATACAAAAATAGAATTAATAGAAGCAATAAAACACGGTTGGACCACAATTTCATTAAATTACTTAAATCAACTTTACAAATCCATTCTCAATCGAATTTTCGAAATAATTTCCAATAAAGGCGGATCCACACATTATTCATTAATCTGAGGTTTATTTAAAAAAATTATTTAAGTATTAAATCTTATAACTGTTGCTTCAAAAATGCAATCCTGCTAACCAATATTTTGTAACGTTTTTCTTAAACCTCTAATTCGAGAGATGTTCTCCACAATATTCCTACAGACCACTTGCTGAATGCTGGGTTCCTGCAACTCGAAGATGCCAACACAGCAAAGACGCTAGGAATCCGATGTCAGGCTCAAGACGATGATTTCTTCTTCATGCCAAACAAAGTACCTCTCCAACCCTCGTATACGACGCGTGAGGTGTTGTCGCAGATTGCCAAACTATTTGATCCAGCAGGATGGCTGGCTCCATTCATTGTCCGTGATAAAATTTTAATGCAAGAAATCTGGCTTAGAGAATTAGGATGGGACCAGCAGCTGCCTGATGACCTTCTCCAGAAGTGGCGAGAGTTCCTGGGAAGCTACCCCGATATCCAGCACATCCGAATCCCGAGATGGATTCAATTTCAGCCCAAGGCTAAACTCCAATACCACGGTTTCTGTGATGCCTCTCAGCACGCGTTCGGAGCTGCCTTATACATTCGAATCGAGACCAATCAAGGCGTTTCAGTTCACACTTGACTGTGGACAAGTAATCAGGAAGGTGCGGGCAGCGGTGAATGTATCCCAAAAATGGAGCTCGATTAGTGAGGAGTTGGCGACCAAACTAGGCCTCGAGGTATGCAGAATCGGGGCACGAAGGACGTGCAACGTCACGGTGCCGTCGGCCGTGAGGTCATTCGAGCGGCCGATGGTCGTGGAGGTCAGCCGGCAGCCAGGAAGCTGTACTCCAGTGAGGGCAGTACCAGAGGAAGTCCGACCCCAATTCGGAAGCATTGTCCTGCCAGAAAAATCATGGTATGTTCTCTTTAATCTTTAACTCACTGAGTCAGCTTTGTGCCTTTACTTTCCCGCGGAAAAAACCTAATATACTTTTATATACTTGTAAAAAACCGACAAGTCATGCGAGACAAGTGTACATAGTTTCATTATACATATATGTCTAATACAATCGAACATTAAAGTGTTTTTCTTTCTAACTTGAACAATTGAACTTAATGTTCAGTGTTTTTAATTCTACAATATACAAAAAAGGTGTTTGTAATCATCTTCATCATCTCCTACGAAAACACTAAAGAACTCATTAAAAAAACATATTTGAACCTAATGATTTTAAAGTAAATTCATGGCAGTTTGATAGAAAAAATTATTGTAGCAATATAGCTCAATTGGTTTAGCGAAAAATAATCACTTATGGTGAGTCAGATGGGGAGCGCTTTGTTCAGCAAGACAAGCTGAGTCGATATAGCCAGGTTCGTCTTTCTCACCAATTATAAG
The DNA here is from genome assembly GCF_011750605.1 of Drosophila busckii. Lineage (NCBI taxonomy): Eukaryota > Metazoa > Arthropoda > Insecta > Diptera > Drosophilidae > Drosophila > Drosophila busckii. The sequence goes on along the minus strand of NW_022872751.1, from coordinate 53,260 downwards.
AGTAAGAGCACCCAAATTTGGTATGTAGGTGCTCCGAAGCATAGGACGAATCGTTTTTATTTTTTTTGTATTTCCTCCCCCTCCTACGCAAATCCAAAATAATGATTTACTTCCACAAAAAAATCTGAAAAAATTGACCGATATTGGTTCCTATAACTAAGGAATTATTCGCACTTTAATTTAAAATATAGACAGCGGCGTCGCTACTGACGTTACAACGAATCCGAGGATTAGCTGTTTGAAAGTATGTGTTTGTGAGTGAGTAAGTGTGTTTGCTGTGATGCCCTTGTTAAAGTGTGTAGAAAGGTGGGTTGCGCCCATCGTAACGTACATTTGTTTTTCAGCTAGCGAAAAGTTAATAACTATATAGAGCCTGCACGGCTTCCCTCGCGTAACTCCAAATTTATATTTGCATTATTCATTTTTATCGTCAGAGCACTTTAAAAACACGAATCCAAGTGACCGATTAAAAGAGTGGTGCCCAAGCCATTGCTCTTTCAGCTTGTGTTGTTTTTGTAATTGCTCTTGCTAAGGGATGCCTTAGCACTCCAGCTCTTTATACACTTTTACACTATATAATAAAAATTAATAAAAAAAAAAAAAAAACAAATAAATACATCGAAAAATTGTAGCGAAAATTTATATAATTTATTTGATAACGCCGAAGTAAGGAAAAGTAATTTTGCCAAAGGATGTAGTGTGCAGACTGCATAATGGTGTTGTTAAAGAATATTCATCGTTCGGGCACTTCTTGTAAACACAAACAATTGACAGGAAACAATTGATGGCACTTTCACAGATAGATGAACTGACGAAAGAGAATTCGATTTATAGGCCCAAACAATTTTTCGTATTTTTGTTTTTGTCTCGACTGTGCAAGCGTTCCAAAAACACTTGTGACGATAATTTTTTTGCAAAACTTTGTTGTTGCTTGCACTTAAAAAAAATGAAAGCAGTTTGCACTGGAGACATGAAATTATCATTACCTGCGCGAGCGTTAAACGAGTTGGAACTTATTTTTGGCATGGATCGTATGAAATTAATTCTTTGAAATTAATGTATTAAACAATACGACGTATCGACTTTATAACCTACGATGCGGAACAAATTCTTTAATATATTAATGAAAATAAAAATAAAACACAAAAGCAATATTTAAAAATTAATTTGAAGACATTTTCAGCACGTTATACATCGATCAAGGCAGCCTACGTGACAAACCTCAAATGCAAAGCATTTTAAACCATTTTCTGATGGTGAATTTATTAAAAATGTTGTCAGGAAATGCTGAAGTGTTTCGGTGATAATGGTTCTCAGTTTGCAAACAAATTAAAGTCAGTATTAATATCTAAAAATACAGTAGCGCGTCGAATTGATGATTTCCACAATTTACTTACAATTAGACTCCATTTTAGGGGAGAAAATTAAAAATTGCGCTTTGTTTTCTTAAGCTTTGAGTCAGCGGATATTTCCAATACAAGTCAGCTTGTTTTAGCAATCCGGATGGTTGACAAAAGGTTACCACGTAATGAAAAAACAAGTAAATTGGCAGCTATATGTACACACGGCGCACCTGCAATGTTAGGAAAAAAATATGGCTTAATAGGGGAGATTAATAAATTCGGAATATAAGTTCCATCATTTCAGTGCATTATTCATCAAGAGGCTTTGTGTGTTAAGTGGGCAAAAAATATAGGAACTCTGAAGGTAGTTTTTGAAATTGTAAATAAGCTAAGGGGTGGGCATAATTCACTCAACCAGCGAAAACTTAGAAACTTTTTAAAAGACTGTAAATGTGAACACGGCGACTTAATTATGTTCACTGAGGTGAGATGGCTGAGTCGAGGAAAATGCCTTGAGAGGTTTTTTGAACTACGAAAGGAAATTGTGGAAGAAGTTATGCCAAGGTTTCAATTATTGTCTACTATTAGCACTGAAGAATTTAATATTATTCTTGTTTTTTTAACCGATTTTTTCATACTACTTAATCAACTCAATATATCCCTGCAGGGACAAAAATATTATCAAATTTTAGGTTGATATGTTTATTTTTGATTTAAATTAAGGTAAATTGTTTAGTTTTTCGCGTTTTAAAGAAATTTTCATGAGTATTTTCGGAGGCTTAATATATATTTATAAATGAGTACACAAACTTCACTTCACTCTTTAATTACCGAACGCCAAAACAGAACTTACCATCCTGCTTCGCGTCCTCTCTTTTTATACTGTAACGAAATCAGCTGGACCCACAGATCAGCTGGGCCGATAAGCTGAGCTTTCGGTGGGATCAGCCTACAACCACCGAAAGCTCTGTATCGATCGGGCACTTAGAGGACCTAGCCCTGGTTCTTCTTCGTCCCTGGGCGCTTTAAGCATCTAGCCCTGGGCGCTTCCCGTCCCTGGCTCACTCTCTTTCCTTTCGGGCCCGCCGAACTGCTAATTTGCACTACAATACTTATTAATTATGCATTTAAATATAAGAATGCAGCTGGTAAACTGCGCAACTTATTCTAGCTTAATGTAAGTACATGTGGGTATGTATATTAGCTAGCTCACATTCCAGAATGTACGTACATATGTCACTGCGCAGCTGCAGTAGGCGATGTATGTATGTATGTATGTTTATGCATGTTATTATCTATTTTATTCTATTATTATTCTATTTATGTATATGGTATATGGTATGCGCAGACTGCTTGCCTACCACAGTATAATATATATAATATAATATTTGATTTTCAACTATATATACAATATTTAACCGAATTAAAAATAAATTTGAAAATAGATTCAGGGTTTTTAAATGGGCTAAAAAAAAAGGTTGGATATATTTTATATGCCAATGACCTGCAATAAATATGATCGGGATCCCCAATTACAATTAGAAATTTGTGATTTACAATCTGATTTTGTACTGAGAGCAACCGATGCGAAAGTTATTGATTTTTGGAAAGTTGTAAGCGCTTATAAGTATCCCTTATTGAAGAATAAAATATAAAAATACTTTCCATTTTCGGGAGTATTTATATTTGTGAATGTTCCTTTTCAACATTAAAATTAATTAAAAACCAATATAGGAATCAATTATCAAATATTCGTTTAGAAGCCTTCTTAAAACTATCACTTACAAAAATACATATTGATATAGATAAATTGTTAACTACTTTGTGAAAACCATTTTGCTTGTACGATTTTTCTTTTGCTTTTTAATTTTTTTTGTTCTATTTTGAAAATGGTAAATACCAAATTTTTTTCAATCTACTTGTGTTAGTGTTTTCCTGTTAGTGTATTGGTGATTTGCTCTTCCGTAAACAGCGTTTGGACGTCCCTAGCTTAAACAATATACATATTACAGTTTTGAAAAAATGCCAGTGACCTAAAAATATTGCAAAAGCTGGCTAAAGAAATTTTAAATGTCCCTGTAAGTTCTGCTACAAGCCAACGAGTTTTCTCAACCTCAGGGTTTATATTAAATGAGCTCTAGAATGCTGAGTGATAACTTAGACAAAATTAAATTGTTGCACAAATTAACAGTTTGGTGGGCCCACAAGATCTTTGCGGGTCCAAGCTACGCTACTGTTTGCCGAGCGGAGTCAATCTTTTTGGTCAGGTTGGCGGTAGGCGATTGAGCAAGAGAGCGGGTTAGATTTCCTCCAACGATAGGCGCAGTTGTTTAAGAAATCACGAACACAAATAAAATTTATAGTTTTATTTACGTTTATTGTTAAGATCACTCGAAAATTCTTAGATTTAAGTAGTACTAATTAATTCCAAGACGCGTCTGTTCTGCACGAGGCCCGGAAGGAAAGAGAGTGAGCCAGGGACGGGAAGCTAGAGCTCGAAAACAATCGAGTGAACAATCGATAGTATCGATTTTTTCCGCTTTTGAGCAACCATCGATTGTTTTTGGCCCTATCGATGGTTTGCCACATTTTTCCATCCCTGTTTTTTTATTCCATCCCTGTTTTTTTTATTGAACTTGCGTTTTGCGTTGAACAAGAAGGTTAGTTGCTCAAGTTTATTTGGATATTTATCCAAATTATTCATTTTATTGTTTTGCAGAAAATAAAACAAATTTACAGTTGCGGTGTTGGTGGTGTTGAAATAAGTGGTGCAGATTAAGTGAAAAGTAAGTATTTAAAATCATATATATGTACAATACATGTGCATACATATGTTGCGGTGCTCTTGCACGTGTTTTTTTTTTATTACATATACATACATATGTATATGCGTTTGTGTTTATTGCAGGCGATTAAATATGGAAAGTGGAAAAAGAAAGCGCGAATCATCTGTAGTTTGGGACTATTTTAAAAAAACGGACAACCACGGTGCAAAGTGCAAACAATGCGGCAAATACTATAAAACAGGTGGGAACACCTCTAACCTTCTGGATCACTTAAATCGCGCTCATCCCAATTACAAAAAAACCAACTTGCCTCCTAAGCCTACTAGCTTGGAAGAATTTTTGGTAAGGGATCAATTGTATCCAAATGGTGATGCGTATGATATCTAAAGATGTGCAGCCGTTTAGTGTTGTCGAAGACAGCGGCTTTAAAGATTTAATTACCAAGCTAGATCCAAGGTACAAATTACCCAGCCCAGCGCATCTGAGGAATGTAGTGCTTCCAGCTCAATACGAAGAGCTACGGAAAAAGGTAAAAATGGATTTGAGCGACGTCGACGACTTAGCTATAACGGCAGATTGCTGGACGTCGCGCGCTAACGACGGGTACTTAACCGTTACCTGCCATTTTATTAATACTAATTTCGATATGAAATGTGCAGTTTTATCAACAAAGAAGCTTTTGACAGCAACCAATCACACTGCGGCCAATATTGCGGAGTCGCTGAGCAGTGTTTTTGAATGTTGGGATATCCGTAAAAAAGTGAGGATAATTGTGACGGACAACGATGCGTCCATGAAGAAAGCCTGCGAGCTATTAGAAATCAAGCATCTGCCTTGTGTTGCGCACACATTAAACTTACTTGTGCAAGAGCTTCTAAAAGCGGACTCATTAATACCCCTGATGAGCAAATGCAAGAAGATTGTGGCTTTTTTTAAAAGCAGCACTATTGCAACAGAAAAACTGAAAGAGGCCCAGGGTACTAATGAGTCATATAGCTTGATACAAGAAGTGCCGACACGATGGAATAGTGCGTATCTGATGATTGAACGCATAATTCTTATAAAGGAAGCAATTGCATCAGTGCTTCTGATATCATCGAAAGCTCCGATCCCATTATTTGCAGATGAAGTCGCAGTTCTGGAGGACGTTTGCCGCATTTTGGCGCCATTTAACGAAGCGACCAAACAGGTATCTGCAAACAAAAGCGCAACAATTTCATTGGTAATACCAATAATTTGTGAGCTACACCAAAAACTTGACGTTTTAGGCTCATTAGTGACCACAAAAATAGCCTTGGATCTGTGCGGAATACTGAAAGAACGAATGCCTGCCAGACTTGCTCCGTACCAATCCAGAACTGTGACCAGAATTGCAACGATTATCGATCCGAGATTTAAAAAACTCGGATTTTTATCGCTTTCAAATGCTGACCAAGCAGCAAAAGGTCTGGAGATGGAAATACAATCGCAAATAAGATCCCACGTTCCACCGCAAATTCCAACACCACCTGCAACACCACTTCGCACTGAAAACACAAAACCAATGTTTACTTTTCTGCAAAATAGAATGTCAGAACAAGTTCACTCCTCTAGAGCTGATACAATAATATTGTTGAGACAGTATTTGGAGAAAAAAAATGAGCCTGAAGACACTGATCCAGTTTTATTTTGGAGGGTAAAATTATATATATATATATAAGTAACTTTTTTTTAAGTAACTAATTTTTCAGAACAACACTGATTTAAATGCGCTTCAAAATGTTGCAAAAAAGTTTTTATGCGTGCCGGCTACCTCGGCCGAGTCGGAACGCAATTTTAGTAAAGCTGGCCAGATTATTTCGGACAGAAGGTGTTCGTTAAAACCAAATATTGTAGATATGATCCTATTCTTAAACAAAAATCAAATTTAAATATTAGAAAAAATTGACTGAATCAATTAATTTTTTGTGTTATTATTATATAAGTATTACTATTAAGTTTAAGAAATTGAATCAATTACTTTTTGTTTTGTTTTTATAGAATAAGAATATTAGAATTAAGAAATTGAATTACTTTTTGTTTTGTTTTTATTGAATAAGAATATTAGAATTAAGAAATTAAATGAATCAAAATTAGATATAAGGTACTGAAGAGATTATTTTTTGTATATATCTACATATATTTTTTCTTAATAGTCTTAAGTGAAATAAATCATGATACAATGAATTTATGAACAACTTATTATTATTTTCACTTAAATTGGCCACATATATTAGCAAAAAGTGTGTCAAAACTTCCAATTTAAAATTTATACTATGAACCATCGATAGTATCGATGGTTTTACTTAAAAACCATCGAAAACATCGATAGTGTCCACCATCGATTGTTTCCGAGCTCTACGACTGGGACCATTTTGTAATTCGTGGAAAAAGTATACGCCAAGAACAGTGCGCGTAAAATAAGTGGGCCCGATCGATACAGAGCTTTCGGTGGTGGTAGGCTGATCCCACCGAAAGCTCAACTGATCTGTGGGTCCAGCTGATTTCGTTACAATATTTTTAAATAAAAATTTGAAGTATTCATATTTAATGACGTGTCGTATTTTGCTAGATTTTGACCGTGCGTGTGAGTGCGTGTTGGCTGTTAGCATTTCGTGTTAGTGTTGTGTCGTGTTAAGAAAAACCGACACGCGCCCATCTATACTATGAATCACACACCGTTCCTCGGATTGCCACACTGATTGACCCGAGATTTAAAAAACATAGGTTTGAGAAGATATATATTGCTTGAAGTGTTTGTACATATGTAAGTAAAAATAAATGTAAGCTTAATGTCTACAAATACATATTTTCATTAAAGTGACGACTGAAGTGATTTGGAAGCGCGGAGCACATTCTTCAATTTGAGGATAGTTTGCGAAATGAAATGCGAATGGATGAGTCATTCCAAATGTGTTTGCCAGCCAAGCTAGTAACATTTGAAGAAGTCACGGAGCTCATAAAGAAGCTAAAAATCAAAAAAGCTCCTGGAGAAGATGGCCTGGACAACAGAAGCTCCTACCCAAGAAAGCTGTCCTATTCTTGGTACTACTGTTCAACAGTATTCTCCGCCTATGCTACTTCCCAATGAGCTGGAAGAATGCCCTTATTACCATGTTCCCAAAGCCTGGTAAATCCCACAACGAAGTGGATGGATACCGTCCAATTAGCTTGCTTCGTGCGCTTGGAAAGATGGTAAAAAGAATGATCCTAAACCGGATCCTACAGCTTGAGGCGGTGAAACAAAACATCCCAAAATGGCAGTTTGGATTTAGGCGAGGTCATGGAACTGCGGAGCAACTGCATCGAGTGGTCAACGACGTACTGATCGCAACGTACGCTGATGATACAGCCATATTGACAAGAAGTTCTATATATACACTTCAAATGCTCCACAGAGATATGTATGTATGCAGCTTCGAAAACTGGGCAAGCAAATGGAATATAGGAGTCAACAGCAGTAAATGCGCAAATGTTACTTTCACAACCAGGACACAGACATGGCCAGAAGTTACAATGTCAGGCTCCGCACTTGTGCACAAAGCATCGCACAAATACTTGGGTGTCATACTCGACAGGCTATTAAATTTTAGCCACTCTTGGTAATTGCTGCCGGGAACTATAGGTTTGCCGAAAATTTTTACGCAAAAAACCCTAGATTTTTAAAAGCAACGCAAAAAACACCAAGAATTCTTGTAAAAAATCTAAAAAAAAAAATGCGCTTGATTTTCATTTATTCAAAGTTTTTTTATTATCTCGTCAATATCAACAGTTTCTTCCGCATTTAACATTTTCGACATGATCCAATCATTTTGAGGAAGTTATTTGGTATTTTATAATCATGGGAACACTTGCCATGGCGCTGCACATTTATAAACATTTAGTTTATATTTTTAGGATATGAATGTCATTTTACCTTATGCTTAAAATTGAATTTAATGTGTCGACATTCATCCGATTTCTTTGTTTGTATTAAATCAAATTCACCTGGCTGAAAACCCGCTCAACCTCGGCATTTGACCACTGCAAGGACAATACCTGCAACGCTATGCCAGACAGCTCTTTGAATCTTTCTTTCCACCAGAATCACGGTATGCGTCAACTTCCAGCCAAAACTGCACCGTATCGTTTTGGTTTCCCACTTCATATGATGCACATTTTGGTGCTGACGCTCAATTTGGTCAATATTATCCATACCAGTGTTCCAAAACTGGAACAATGCTGGGTTTATTATTTTTTATTAGATATTACCCACTGATATTGAGTGCTTTAGCAATGCGTAATTGTCGGGAAGTCTGAAAAAAATAGTAATAAACTTAAAAAATTAAATTAAATTTACAGAATGTTTTTGCTTTGCTTTGCTTCAACTGCTCTACTAAAAATTCTCTTATGGATTTTTAATCACATGCAACTAGCAACTATATTCGAGTTTTTTATTTATTTTTTGAAATCATAGCCCAGTTTGGCTTTTGACATTACAATTACAATGTTCACAAATGTAACACAATGTTCACAGATAGATGAAAGTCTTGGAATTGTAAATGATGGGTCATCAACTGGCGAAAGAGAGTTCGATTTATGGGTCCACCATAAGATGCTGGCATACAAACGTCGCAAGAAGAATGATGACCCATCACAATTTCAAGACGAGCTTAGCTACTTCCTAAATGCTCCTGTATTGGAGCTAAGACGCAATGTTGTCAATACTTGGGACGAGATGCGTTTGGTCTACCTTAAGCGATATACTATAGCTTGCTAGTATTGTTTCCTTATTGGCACTTCGATACCGGCAAAGCATCTTTTTTCTAACGCAGGCGCTACCTCTACAGAAAAACGAAATTGGTCGAAATTGTTCACCAATAGTGCAATTGCATTACATTTACATGTAAACAACTTTTTTTTAAATCAATTGATTAATCGATTATTTTAATATGCGATTTAATTGCAATTGATAATTCCGTGGCTTCAACTAATTCTATGATTCAATAATCGTAATCGTGTAATTAGAATTACACATATCATTTATTTATGGTATTGATTTATAATGCGATTTGGAGGAAAATACAATTTTCAAAAATACTCCCTAAAAAAATCGATGTATCGATACATCCATATTTTTCTGAAAAACAAAAGCATCGATGATTTTCCAGGTCAACAATACACATACATATGTAAAGAATAACACAAATAAATGACGCATAAACTGTTTCGTTTGGTAAGCAACTTTGATTTTATTATTTTTATTAAATATGTAAAACTCACTGGCAGCCTTGTGTGGTTGATTGAGAAATTGATATACATATATATAATCGTGTACTAGGACACTACTGTTAAGTAGCAATCAAAATATGTGATTAGCGTGAGTAATGTTTATTGAAGCGATGTGGCTCTCGCTAAATCAGAATTAAAACTAAATGAAATACAAAATCAAAAGCTTACAGCTAGCCCTAACATCGCAGGCAGTGTCTCGATGCGCCGACGACGTTCCCTCGGTCAGTGTTCGATTTCATACTCCCGCCGGACGTGTTGCGCAATAAGCAGCGATTGAAAAGCTACGCTACTCCCGTAGTATTTCGTTTTTCGGATTTCATTCACTTCCCGCTGCGAATCGTTTTGTTGTAGCAATAAGCAGGATTGAAAGCTATCACGCTTCTATCCAGCAGTAGTATATTATCGTTATTGCTAATTGACTTACCGCATCTGCGAGAACGAAGCGAAGCAGAGCACCACTTAGCTGAGCAGACATAATAGACTGCTGAAAAATGGTGAACCTCACAGGCTCAGTTTTCGTCGCTTGGTTTTAAGAAAAATGACTCCGATGAGCATATTATATATGCTAATAGCATCAAAGAATGCGTATTCTGTGTGCTCTACGCAGTTTTTGCTTACTGAAATTAAGAGAGCAGAATGAGAAGCAGTTATGATAGGTATTTTTCATGTACTGCGGCTTCCTCCTGTTTTTTATCACTCTTGAATTTTGCTTGGTAAAATGGAAAAAGAGGTTTATGAAGTTGTCAAATGTATGTAACAGAGAAAAGGAGGCGTTAAGGCTTTAAAAATAAAGATATAATAATAAATTACTGATTCAGCTCTCGACGAGTGAGCGGTCTAGTGTGGCGCGAAACTATAGCTCGAAGTTGGTCGGTCTGTCACGTCGGAGCCTGTCTCCATCCTTTTGTCCGTTCTGTGAGTGCTCGTTGTGTCGTGCGGTGGAACGGATAGAGGCTAGAGCAGCGAGAACTCTTTAGGTATGTACGAGTTGCTTCCATATATCCAGGAACTACAGTATATTTTCTCTCTTCTCTCTCTCTGTGCTCCCACCCCGTCTCGCGCACAAATATCGAGAACAGCGGTATATATCATTATATTTGCCCAAGATACAAAAATATTTAAAAGTGTCTGCAATAATCACAAATTGATATAATAGTCATGTGTTCTGATCTTTCTCATTGTGTTAAAGTTACTAGTAGCGACTCGAACTCAACAAACTTGGAATTATTCACAATTTCTGAATTTTGGCAAGTGATGCAGCCGGGAGTATTGTGCACTGTGTGCTTACGCGCATTACAAACGTCGCATGCGACGCGCGCGGCGTCGCTGCTGACGCTACAGAGAAAACGAGCTGTGACGCGTCGGTTAGCTGTGTTTTGTTGTGGGTAGGTGTGTGTATGTGAGTGCTTTGGCTTGGGGTTAGACGCTTAGTTGTTTCTTCATCTTTTTCTCATATTTTGTTGGTTTTTTGATTTTTTTTTATTGCTTTTGGAGTCCGTGTCCAAAGGTGTGTATTTAATGTTACGAACTGTTGGCGCTCTCCAACGCGGTGCTTAATACCTTGAAGGTGGCCATTTGGTTGTTTTTCTGGCTTTCAGTTTTTGCTTGTTCTGTCATCGTATCGCATAGAAAACTTAGCTAAAGAATGTGTGCTGTCTTTACATTACATTTTTCTTTGGGCTGTGGTTGCTATATGATCATTGCGTTAAGATAGATGCGGGAGATTAAATGCTCTTGGGAATCACTTTTGTCAAATCAGTACGCTCGGGAGGATGGTAACGAACGCGGTTATAATGCAACATGTGTTTTCGGGTTTAAGAAGACGATCGTGATTTAAATTTTAAGAAACATTTACAATTGCATAACATCCAACCAACATCAACTAATTATAGTTAAAATCAATAAGAAAAACTTAATCAGGTGAATCATTGCACTATGGGCAAGAAGTCCGAAATTTGTGCATGACGCTTGAGGTTTCAAATTTGGCATAAGCATGTGATGTGATTAATGTATGTACATAGAATTTTGAATTTTTTTTCTTTTTTTAATTAAGCCACGTCTTCAACCCTTTCTACCACAACCAATAAAAAAAACCAAAGATTTTTAAGGTAATGTTGCTATTTTATTTATAGATAAGCTCTTCTTCTTCTTCATCTAGTATTATGTATACAATTTTTACAGAATCGTTGCCAGAGTCCGAATCCACATTTTCTAGTTGTGAAATTATTTCGCTGTTCGGAAGAGAAGGAGGTTTTAGAAGATGTATGACTTCTGGCGGAAAATTTTTTTTTCAATTTCTTTTGCCTTTCGCTTAAACATATTGTAGTATACAACCTGTTAATCTGGTGAGCTGATCTGGATTGCGTCAGTCAACGGCGCACGCGCTGGTTCCGGCTCATTAGTTGTCGGCAATATGGGGTGGGAACAATTTTAAAACCACTGAGACGCTTGCTCTGACTTTTTATTAATATCTTATTAAAATTTCGCGTGCTTTTATTAATCGCACATGCTCATCGCTAACGGACATGTGCAACTATGCGCAACTCAGATTACCCTGACAATAAACCATACACGGACAACATGACTCCAACAATGATAAAACTCTTAATTCATGGCCTTAGACAGTGTTTGCAAAAACTACTCCGTAGCAGCAAGATTTATAAAAATGTTGCTATGCTATTCATACCGCTCTCACTTTTACCAGAGCGGTAGCAGAGCCATAGCAGAACAACGAAAAATTTTGAGCTCTGCTATGCTCCGTAGTTTCGTCGTGTAGTAAGCTATAGCAAGAGCGAGAGCGAGAGCAAAATATGAAATTCTGTGCTCTCCGTAGCCGTAGCAATAGTAAAACAGAGAGATCGAGATGAGAGCGTAGCAAGTGATATTTTTCGTGTGCTACGGCTCTTGCTTGTGCTGTTGTTTTTCTGTGAATTGAAATAAATAAAAAATTGTTGATTCAGAAACAATGAATAAAAATGAAAAACGAATTGAGCACTGATACCGAATATATTTCGACCAAGCCGCGTTGCTCTATCCATTTTTATATAGGGTAGTCGATTTTTACATTCTTGCTGTATTTCAAATCTAATATTAGCTGCAACTTGATTTAGAACATCTTTGCACTTCCTTCCATTTAATGTAAAGTATTTTCCACATTTGTCTTTAAGAGCCACACATATGGGGTCTATTATGTTGCGCATATTTTTGGAATTAAGCACATGGAAGCACATTGGAATGCTGTCTTCAGTGACAAGACCAATGTTAGAGCGGATTAAAATTTTTTTATTTATAGGAACTTTAATAATTTGATGCTTAATGTTTTTTTTGGATTGTATGCAATCAGAATCATTTCGCTGCTCATCAGTTCGGATGTCATGCAATTTTAAATGTTTTTTTAAATTAAAAACACGATCGTTTTTTAAATTTTTAAAACAAGTTTTGCATTTTACATTCTCGCTGCTATTCTCTTCGAAATATTGAAATATGATGAAACCTTTAATAGGTGCCATGCTTACGCAATGAATCAATACACAGAAGTGCCAAAATTGATTTCATAAAGTGCATAATTGAAAGCGACAAGTAAAAACAACGGTGCATAAGAAACATAAGAAGCAAAATGTACCAAATACTGAGACAGAAAAACAACAGCACAAGCGAGAGCCGTAGCACACGAAAAATATCACGCTCTCATCTCGCTCTCTCTGTTTTACTATTGCTACGGCTATGGAGAGCACAGAATTTCATTTCATTTCAATATTCGCACAGCTGTAAAGGTTCAAACTCAACATATGTTCCACCAGCTGCAACCAACCGATTTACCGCTAACTTTGACCACGTGCTGAAATTTTCATATAAATTGTAATTATTGCATTTCGATTCAACTTTTTGCTATTATATGTATGAAAGAAATATAATGTTTACTAATAAACTAAACTTTCGTGGAATAGAACTTGTGAGGATTGGCTGGGTTTGGTATCAATGTATTTTTTTTTAAATTAGTCAATGTTTTGTGCCAAGCCTGGTTCAGGGAACACTAATAACGGCAACACAGCGAGAAAATTTTTTCAAAATCCAAAATTGGCTGCCTCAATAACAGGCGTTAGTTTTGATATAATTTATCGATTTAGCATAATCTTACGAACACTAGCATCTGGATATGAAATTGATACAGAAGCATTTTAGCCACAATTTTCGTAGACTTGTATCCATGGTTTTATATGTTTATATATTTTCGTAGACTCGTATCCATGGTTTTATATGCTTTCATCTATCCATAAAATATTAATACTTGCAGAAATTATAAAACATGTTGCCCTTCCGATAGGATGATGTCAGAAGAAGCTCTCGAGGCCAGAAATAAAGATTGAGGAAAATTTCGTTTAAGCCACACTCGACAAAAATTCTCGTAAAAACACGATGGAAGACTTGGCTCATAGACTTTTTCTTTCATGGGACCCATTGCTGTCAAAAGTTGGAGTTTCCTTTTCTAAAAAGGATGAGCCAATAGATAAAGACATTATCAGTCTTATTTAAGTAAAGACGTAGAGGATGATTCATCAGATTTTACCTCATCAAATACCGAAAAGAGCTACAATAAAAAACTGTTTAATTAAAAAAAAATTTTTTAAGTAGTTTGAATTTATGAAATTTATTGAAAAAAACTAATCTTTATTTACCAAAACTTTTTAATATACAGTCGCGGACAAAAGTCTACATACGACCCCATTTTTTCAATTTTCACCCGTCCAAAAGGTTAGCTTGACAAAAGTCTACATACTATTTTTTTTCTTAAAAAAAACGAAGAGATTTTGATAAAAAATGAAAATTTTAATATTTGGTTGGGCCCCCACGAGCATCAATGACAGCTTGCAAGCGTCTAGACATTGAAGCAACTAGATTTTCCAGCTCATCTTGAGTAAATTTTCCCCACTCCTCCTGCAATTTCTCCTGAAGCAATGGAGCGCTACTTATAGAGTGTGTCCTTACTTTCCTCTCCAAAATTTCCCACACAAGCTCAATAATATTGAGATCTGGGCTTTGGGGGGGGTGAATGCAGCTGGCGTGGAGCATAGTAAAGCAGCCAATCCCGAACAATCTGGGCTGTATGCTTGGGATCGTTGCCCTGCTGGAAGATCCAGCTCTCCCCAAGGCTTAGCTTATCCACAGACGGCTTCAAATTTTCTTCCAAAATGTTCTTGTATTGGAAGCGATCCATGTTACCTTTGATAAAGACCAAATTCCCCACTCCTGCCGCTGCAACAGCTCCCCAAACCATTACGTGGCCACCACCATGTTTTATTGTCAGAACTAGATGCTTGGCATCCATTGCTGTATTGGGTTTCCTCCAAACTTTTTCTTATCCATCGGAGCCAAATATATTGTATTTGGACTCATCAGTTAAAAGGACATTTTTCCAAAAAGTCAATGTCCTTGTTTATATGCTTTTTGGCAAATTCTAGCCGAAGCACTCGTTTTTTTTCACTTATTAGAGGCTTCTTTCGAGGAGTTCTGCATTTAAATCCCTCATTATTAAGGGTTCTCGTTATTGTGCGTGGGTGCACAATAATTTTGGACCTTACGGCCAACTCCTGGGCCAACTTAGTTGCATGCACCTTAGGATCCTTATTGATTTCCTGGCGGATGAATGAAACATCCCTACGGTCCAGCTTCTTTGGGCGGTCAGTGCGCGGCTTACTCTCAAATGAGCATGTTTTTTGAAAGTTTTTGTAGACCGTATTGACCGTGGCTTTTGTTAAATTCAAAATTTTGCCAATTTCAGCGAACGATTTATTTTCTTTTCTATATTTAATTACTAATTTGCGCAGAGCGACAGAAACTTCTTTACGTTGTGACATTTTCGCGATTATAGAATTATGATAATGACAAAATACATTAAAAACTAAATAAGAATGCTAAGTACAACATAATCCAAAACAAACGGTAACTTTACCGTTGTGTTTCAGCTGACAGAGTTGCCAAAACCAGCGAAATTCATGAATCGTATGTAGACTTTTGTCAAGCTATTTTTTAAGTTTTTTGATTATGATAGATAAGTGGATTATCTAAATACTATAATTTTTTTTTGTTTTTGTTATATCATTATATTGACTATGAAACTGCATCATTACTTTTTATTTAAAACCTTTCAGGTGCAAAATGCAAAAAAGGGGTCGTATGTAGACTTTTGTCCGCGACTGTATATCTGTGAGATGAACATTTCTCTAATTGGGCATGCACATATATGCGCGAGCAAATTCTATTTTAGGTGATTTTTTTAATGTGACGTAGTTGTCCAATTCATACCAAATTTTCTAAAGATGTGCATATTTATTTCTAATATATAAAACAAGAAAAAATTCGTGCAAAATCGGTCATATCTTGAGCTGAGCAATTTAAAACGAAATTAAATAAATAAAAAATTGGCACATAAATATTATTCTTTTGGCGAGGCGAAATGACTTATTAAAGGTATAAAAAAATCTTTAAAAATAAATAAATCACAAAATTGCCTAGTCATGCTTTCGACCGATCGTGCAAATCAGAACGATCGGATAAATAACTTAGGAATGATTTACATTTCGATTTTCGTGCTGACGCGCCATACAAACGTCGCTGCCGACGCGTCCCCTGATTCGGTCTTTAAGGAAGGCTGGTGCTAACTTGGCAGAGTATCCCTTTACAAAATTACTTTGGGAGAAGTTCCGCCTGTATACTTCTTGACCAGGATTAAACGTAACGTCACGCGTGCGCAATTTATAAGATATTTTATTTCGTATGCGCTTAAGTTGCATACACTCTTTTGCTTTTTTGCGAAGTATATCAAAAGTGTCTTCGCGTTGAATTGAACGTTGCGATCCTCCAGCAACTGCTGCAATCTTCTCTGGATCCGTGCTTATCGTTCCATTGCCAATAACGTGGCCTAGGTAATGCACTTCCTTCCTACAAAATTTACTCTTTTCGACGTTTATGGTCAATTTAGCGCGATCTAACTGGGCTGCTATTTTCTGAAGCACTGTCAGATGCGTTTCAAAAGTATCTGACACGATAAGTAAATCATCAAGATATATAAACACTTTCGTACGCAAGGCTGCTGGCACTATTTTGTCCATTAGTCTAGACATTGTATAGGGCGAGTTCGTTAGGCCAAAGGGCATCACGTTAAACACGTATAGAGGCCTGCCGGGTACAGCAAAAGCTATCTTATCACATGGTTTTTCATCTAAAGGCACTTGCCAGAAAGCGTCTTTAAGGTCGAGACTTGAGATGTACTCCGCCTTTGGCAAGTGATTTCGTAGGAGATGATAAAGATGATTAAAAACACATTTTTTTGTATAGTGTAGAATAAAAAATACTTTAATGCTCAATTGTTAAAGTTTGAAAGAAAAACACTTTAATGCTCGATTGTTCGATTGTATTAGATATATATATGTATAATGAAACTATGTACACTTGTCATATAAAAGTATATAGGGGGTTTTCCGCGGGAAAGTAAAGGCACAAAGCTGGCTCAGCGAGTTAAAGATTCTGATTTATTAGTGACGAGAAAGGTGAACAGTGAAAGAAGAAGAACGTTGAGGCAGGTCCAGGGCCTCGTGCAGCTATCGCATATACGATCGCCCTGCTGCTCCTCCCGTGTGGAGTGGCTTTTTACTCCCACAAGCAGCAAGCGACTTAATATACCATCTATGATAGGCATAGAGTATGTATCTTTTATCGTTGCTTCGTTTACCTTCCTGCTATCCAAGCACATCCGAACTTTACCTGGCTTGCAAACTATTACTACAGGAGACGACCATGAACTATTTGATTCTTTGATTACCCCCAACTCTAACATCCGATCAAGTTCGGCGTATAAAAGCTTCTCCATTGCTGGAGAAACCGAGTAATGTCGCTGCTTAATTGGTTTTGCATCTGCAACATCAATTGTGTGCGCGATTAAATCTGTTCTACCAAAGCCTTTTTTTGCAAATGATGAAAATAATTCCAGAGTTTTAGCCAGCAATTGTTTTTGTGCAGGAGTAAGAAAGAGGCCTCGATGTATTGTCTTCTATGGCTGAAATATTTAGTTGAGCCGTTAATAAATGCATTGGTAGTAAGTCAAAGCTAGACCAAAAATCAATACCTAAGTATAAATCTTCAGCTAAACTAGGGTCAAGATAGAAATTAATGTTTTTAGTTTCCTCTCTATACGTCACTGGGGTGTTAATTCGGCCCATAATGCGCTGCGATTTGCCATCAGCAGTTCGCACAGCCGCGGTTATTGGCTTTATCTCCATATTGGATTTGCCCAATTCCGCTGCGAATTTACCGCCAATACTGCTAATTCAAGCACCCAGCATCCATTTAGCCAGTTTTAAATTGGTTTACAATGCATACTTGTGCGTATGGGCGAATGTCATGGGCTTTGCCAATGACTGTTGCTAATATCAACTTTACGTTCATTTTTTAAAGTTCTGATTAATATGCTAATCTACGCTGGGCGAGATCGAGATTTAGCTAAGGTACTATCCAAGTGTTGCAGTCATCTTAAAGGGGTTGTGCTTGCAGTTGCATTGTTACTGCTACGCAATTGATTGCTTAGAACACTGCTTGAAGTTAAGCTAATCGGTGTTCGTTGCAATTGTTGAGAATTGTTTGCGTGCACTTGTTGGCAGTGCACGCGGCTGCTGGTTTTTTGGTTTATTTGCCATGCATTTGCGGCAGCTGGGCTTATAAGTATCACGCTTACCACAGCCGCAACAAAATACGCGTCTTGCTGCCGTACACTCTTGGTAACGATGCCCTTAACCACCACAATTCCAACACGATGCCTCAATGGCCATCAACTCATTATCGCCTTGCTCGCCATGCTCTGTATCGGAATCTATCTCTGCTTCTTCGTTGATAGAACTTATACTGCGGCGTATGGCCGGACGCTGACTATGCAAAAATGGCTTCGAAACTGTTTCAATAAAAATTTCGCGCTTACGCACTACCTGTCAAACCGCGGCTATACTTGTTATGCGTTCATATAATATTTCGTGCTGGATTTCCAACAGAAGATTTGCTCGCAATGTTTCTACTAAAGAGCTCTCTGCCATGGGCACCGAAAGCTTGTCCGCCAATGCCGCTATGGCATTATAAAAATCATCGAACGTTTCGCTAGGCCGTTGATTTCTCTGCTCGATTTCGGCTTGGATATCCCGATCCGTTCTTGTATCTTTATACTGAGCGCGTAGTGCAACACAAAGTTCAGGCCAACGTACCTGGTCCACGCTTTTGTGATAACGCCAATACCACTCGCTAGCGTTACCTTCTAATAGATTACGTGCATATTGCGCAGTAATCTCTAAGTTACTATCTAAAGTTTGCGCCGTTAAGGTTTCCACTCTATAAATAAAATCATCAATGGACATTGGGCCTTTGCCCGAAAACCTGAATTTCCAGTTAACTAATATTTGACTAATTCAATCCGTCACTGCTGACGGGGCTGTTATTAGCCATGTTTCGGCTATATAAACTATTAGTAGGCTCCGGTGGTGGCACATGCGCCGTTGAAAGCTATGTCCAGGCGGCCCTGCCGGTGTGGCGGATAGTTCTGGCTGATGCCTTGAGATAGCTTTGGAAGCCGGCTATAATTGCTTGAGTCAGGTGGCTTGCATGTTGCGACATGGCTGCTGCTACAGCCTCACTAACTATTTCAGCCAATGGTCGCTGCTCTGCCGCTACATTTTCAGCTCGCCTAGCTGACTCGTTAACCGGCAACGGAGCTGACTGCTCAGCCATTTTTTGAGCCTTAGTTTTCTTTGTTTGAAACCTAGTTTGGTGTGGATTTGTACTTGCTGGAAGGCGTGACACTGACGCTACGGTACTATAATCTTCTGCCAGTGATGGGCGCTGATCTACGATTTCGGTAGGAGCTTGATCTTGCTCTACGGCCAACGACTGCATAAATATAACATTTAGCTACTCCGGTGGTAGTCTGTCTACTTGGACTACGTTGTAAGGGCATAATAAACTAATTATTTTGTAAAACTAGTATACAAGAATAATTATTGTGCCAAATACCATGAAAGCTTAACGCACAAAAAAAAATTTAAGTGGGATTAAAATTTTTAATCAGCTGTTTTGGTAACACTAATTATAACTGAGAGGCACTAAATAAAATACAACTAGCGATATTTAATTGTTGATTAAAACAAGAGGCACAATTAACATAGCTCAGATTTTGCAAGGTGTATATATAGATAAATATAATAAAATTTTGCCTACAAGAATTTTGTTGGAGACAATTTGTAAATGTATAAAGCAACTTTATAATGAAAATAATTTCCAATAAAATTTTGATTGAGTAATTTTCCAAAGGCAATACCCCAAACTAAATAATTCGGCTTGTCAAGTGAAAAAAAATTTTTTAATAAAAAATTTTATTTGTTTTTTTTATACACTTTGACATTTTTGTAAAAATGGAAAAAGGGTATTATATTGAAGTTGCTCAATATGTATGTAACAGGGAGAAGGAGGCGTGGCCGACCCCATAAAGTATATATAATCTTGATCAGCTCGACGAGCACTGAGTCGATATAGCCATCTCCGTCTGTCCGTCTGTCCGTCTGAATGTTTGAGCAACTGTTTCTCAGCAACTATAAGAGCTAGAGCAACCAAATTTGGTATAAGGGCTCCTATATCCAAACCCGAACGCTTTTTTATTTTATTTTTTTATTTCCTCCCCCTCCCCCGCAAAATCGAAAAAAACAATATATAAAGGCAGTAGAAGAAAACTCTTAAAAATCTGAAATAACATCACAAAATTGCCGTAGTCATGTTTTTCGCCGAACCGAATTGTGCAAGTTTAAACGATCGTCAAAATAACTTAGGAATTTTCAACATTTCAATTTTCAATATACACAGCGGGGTGCACGTGCTGACGCGCCATACAAACGTCGCGCCGACGCAGCGGCGCCGTCGCTGCTGACGCTACAGCGAAAACGAACTGTGACGCGTTAGCTGTTTTGTGTGTAGTGTTTGTGAGTGCATGCGTGTGTTTGTTGCGATACCCTATCAAAGTGTATTTAAATATTGGTGGCGCCCAACTTTAACCTGTCCACTTGTTTTACAAAAGAATTTGTTGGACACAAATTTTTAAAGGTACCTAGCAATATTATCAAAATAAAATTTTTGATAAAATAATTTCCTTATAGTAGTAGTAGTAGTAGTAATATTTTGCAAGGTAATAGTAAATAATAGTAAATAGTAAATAATTAAAAATATAATAAAAAGTTCAAATGAAAATTTGTTGGAGTCACATTAAAAACTTCAAGCCTATGCCCATAAGTAATATTGCACATCCTATAAGCTAAACCCAATTTTACTTGTAATTGTAAAATCTGCTAAGGTAACGCATTATATTAACCTAATATTCAATATGCAACTTTTACTGACAATAATCATGCATTAAGACAGTTTCTGACGGAATGAGGTGCTTTTTCCAAAACAAAAAACAAATAACATCATTTATCAACGCCAGTCTGCTTCTTGCTAGTATTTTTGCTGTAAGCAACAGCGGAGTTAAGAAAATTTTAATCTGTAACTATCCAGCTAGTTGCACAACAAAACAGAACTGGTTATTAAAAGTACTGGAAATGCCTTACTTAGCATTTACTCCAATTCACACACTATAACAAATTAATATATATACAAAAAAATCCGATAACTTTACATACATACATATGTCAGCTTTATATTTTTATTTTCTCTTTACTGGACCCAGATATACGCTAACAGCGTATCTTTGGGCCCCACGTTGGGCGCCAAATAAGATTATTAATTTAATTATTAAGTTACTGTAGTATACAACCTATTAATTTGGCGAGCGCACGCGCTAGCTCCGGCTCATTAGTTGTCGGCAATATGGGGTGGAAACAATTTTAATGCCACTTAGACGCTTGCTCTGACTTTTTATTAATATCTTATTAAAATTTCGCGTGCTGTAATTAATCGCACATGCTCATCGCTAACGGACATGTGCAACTATGCACAACTCAGAGTACCCTGACAATAAACCATCCACTCCAACAATGATAAAACTGTTAATTCATGCCGCAGCTGAAACAGACTTTTAATATTTTTAACAATAAAACAAAATTTCTAAAAATATTCTTTATAGAAAGTGATAAGTTTCGCCATTGGCAAGTGTATTATATTAATAGAAATTAACAATCAATTTAATTACGGACAAAAAGATTAGAATTAAACACAAGAGAGGCATGTGCTGCCTTTGCACAGACGAAACTTGTGCCTGGCTTAAATGCTTGCCACATCTTTTTACACTGGGGCCAGAAGACATACAAAAGGCTAACGGCAGCGACAGACGTCTCCCACAATTTCCGTTTTCCGGGCTGCAGTTTCAGATTCACTTTTTGCCAGTGCAACAGAAACAACAATAACAACAATAATAATAGCAGCAGCAGCAGCAGCAAATCGCACACTTTGCGGTTTATGCCCCGCAACCATTATTCGCATTGTGCGTTCGTTTTGCTTTACTGTATGTCTCCGGCTACCGCAACGCATGCATAAATTATTATTTTGCCCCAATCGCTTGCCACTTGCTGCCAAATGTTGCTGCAACATTTATGAAAATAACTGCGGCGGGTATAGCCGCTATGTGAAGTGAGTGAAACAATGAGTTTCAAATTAAATAAAAAATAAAATATAAAAATATATATAAAAGTAATTTAAGCTAAATACTCATCACCATATGAATATAATTAAATTTATTAAGATTTACGTTTGGTAAACTAAAGCAAAGTAAATTTGAAATATTTAATTTCTGTTTAAATTTAAAAACATTGCAATTTAGTTGTCTTTAGTTAAAGTTAGGCATTAATGAATAATAAATAAAAGTTTTATGCAATAATTGAAAACTTAGTTCATAATTAAATTTATTAAGATTTACTTTTGAAAAAACTAAAGTAAAGTAAATTTGAAAATATAAAAAATTTTAAAACATTGAAATTTAGAAATTGAAAGTGCAACACTAATACTAATAATAATAAATAAAATATTTAATATAAAATAGAATAAAAATAATTAATAATAAATAAAAGTTTCATGCAAAATGCAAATATTGCATTTCAATTATTGAAAACTTTGCTCATTTGCTAGCGAGCGCGCAAATATAAATTAAATAAATTATTAATCGTCGACAGTCAAATCAAAACTAAACTGCTTGGGCGGGCCTCACCTGCTCAGCCTCCCACAGAGTGGGAGTTAGAACTATTCGCTCGTAGCTGAGCGAGAGCAGCGCTGCTTGAGACTTTCGTTCGCCAGCGCTCGATCGTTCGAGGTTTGAACGAGAGCGCTCACTGCTTAGTTGTGTGAGTGGGTGGGCTTGGGTGGTAGTGCTCTTTGCTTTGACTGAAGCTAAAAACTGAGCGTGAGAAGTCTCTCAGTCTCTATCAGTCGCGTAGACTACATTTCGTTCAATGTTTGCTTTGAATATTGTTACAGCTATATACAAATTATAAAAAAAGTAAAAAGACTGCGAAATATAACACTAAAATTTAAGTTTAAATAATTAAAGTGCCAAATTTATTTACTCACTTGGCACTTTAATTATTTAAAATTAAATACAACAAATTTGAAGTCAATTGGTATTCAGATTAGCGTTGAATATAAAAAAATATAATTTAAAATTTACATAACAATATAAGTTTAAATAATTTATACTGCCAAGTGCCAATAATAATAATTCAGTTCAATTCATTTAAGTTTGAACCAATTAAAGATCAATTGGCATTAATTTTAACTTTGAACACAAATTTAGCGTAAATTTCGCTGCCTGCCTTTCCTTACTAAATTTCCTATATGCCATATATCTTTCTTTGCCTTGGTTAGTGTATTGCCTTTGCCTTCAGCTTCAGCGTTCCGCATGCGAATGACAGTTGAAAGTGGTTCCAGTTTTAGCTTCTGCGCCCCCCTTTGTACCCATTTGCATATCTTGGTTTTGGTCGCAGCGGCTGCCACGCCCACGCGCCCTCGCGCCCTCGTCACTGCAAAATAACATATTTGACCGCTTTTGTTTTGCATTTTTATTGCACATTCACACAGAGAAACAGCAACACCAACACCAGCAAACATTTCGCTTTGCGGTTTTTATCAGCGCTTCGAAGGCAAAAGCTGCTGTAATTGGAGTCGATGGTGTTATTTATATAAATGTTTGTCATTTCTCTTTTCGCTCGCCGCTCTCTGTTTGTAATTCATTTTTATTCTGCTCTTTCTTCTTTATTTTGTTGTGGCCAGTTTAAATTGTGGGTGGTGTGGACTGTAAAATGTGGAGCATATGCAACTGGCCGCCTGGCACTGCTGACCTTGTTCTAAAGGAATTTTTTATACAAGTTAAATGGCGAGCAGCTTAAGCTTAAAAGTTGAGAGGGACATGCACAACACGGTACGGGATTCGAGTAGCGAAAAATCATCATGAAAATCGAAAACGGGCTTAAGCAAAAAGTATTTTTATCAATTGATAAAGTAAAATAAAATAAAAACTGATGACTTAAGTCGATTATAAATATTTAAAAGAATACTATTTATATAGTTTTTAAGTTAACAAGCAAAACTTTAAAAACTTAATCGGTTACGACTTGGAAAAGCGCTTGATTAATTGATAACTTGATAAAGTCAAATAAAATAAAAGCGATGATTAAAAGTCGAATAATGATTTTATGAAATATATATTTATACTTAAGTCGAACAAAAATATTTTGAACGGTAAGGACATTTTAAAAATTATGACGCCTCAGACTTGACACGGTTCTTATATATTTATTTAGTGCTGGCAACCTGATTTAAAGTAATTGATAAATTTAAATAAAATAAAATTAAAGACTTAAGAATAAAAAATTTTAAAAAATTTAAACATATTTTTAACTATACAGACATTTAAAAAATGTAATCGGTTTGGACTTGGAACGCGCTTTGATATATTTATTTCGAACTAGCAAGCTGGATCAATTGATAAATAAAAATAAAAATGACAACTTAAATCAAAAAATACTAATTTTAAAAAAAAATATTTATATATTTTTTTTTAAAGGATTTTTTAAAATATTATTATCGTCTCGGACTTGGAATGGTTGCTGATATATTTAATTTTGAGCTTGCAAGCTGAATAACAGTAAATTGATAAAAGTAAAATAAAATAAATGTGAAGACTGAAGTTGGAATACAAGAGTTTAAAAAAATATATTATATTTTATCATTAACGATGCAGAGTTGTTTATGGAACGTGCGACTTATATATTTTATTGGAGCTGGCAGCTCGATTAACAGCGCCTGCCTTAAGCTACTTGGCTCATTTTTTCTGTTCTTTGAAAATTCTAAAGACTTCCAGTACACGTGCCAAGTGGCAATTCGTAGCAGCTGAAAAAAAAAGTAGCAAAGCATAAAAGCGTGAAATCACATACAAAATGCATTTAAACGCGCCAAACAATATGGGGTTTTAATTAAAGCAGCGAGAGCCTAGAAAAAAACGTAGAAACATATTTTAATTTAATGCCTGCCTTGGCAATGGGAAGTACTTCGTTAACAACAAACGGACGTGCCGAGTTCTATAGAGTAAATTGCTAGCGCCAATTCAATGCCACACACACGTACACACACACCAACACACACCACCCGTGTGGACGGCGGGCAACAGAATTCCTCCACAGTGTGCTCGCTTGTCGTACGAGGCGACTAAAGGGCCTAGAAAACGGAGTTGGGCGTGCCAATATGGGTGTCTAACGGCGGAAAGACTCTGACTGCCTCTAACTTGGTAGAGGCCAGATCGATTCCCATTGCAGCACGCCAAGCAGCTTGCTACCGCCGGCTAATAGAGCCAGGTAACTCCTGGGAAGTCCTCCTGGACACCCGTCCAAGGACTAACAAAGGCAAGAAGGCGAAGTCTGGCAGTTAGACTTTAAATAATGCTATGGGTGATTCCCAGAAACAACTAATCAATATGCAAGGTCTTTTAAAGTCCACGCTTACGGTGCAGGGAGTCGGATCCCCAGTACCGGCGACTGAGAGGGGTGAGCAAGCGGGCCCCCGGTAGTCGTCATCCAATGACCGCAATGCCTCGGTGGTGGCAAACTTGGCCACCGAAGCAGATATTATGACAAGCAAAACTCAGCTATTGGGAAAGTTTGGGGAGGAGGGCTACAGCTCCGAGCCTGTCCCTAATCCATTTCATACGAGCAGGAAAATGCTTAGATCCCCAACTAAAGCTGTAGGGATGCCAAAACAAGTGGCTCAAGCATTGGCACCCCCATCTACGAGAAATGGGGAGGTTCAGACCGATGGCCCAGAAAAGCAAACCAGCTTTGAAATGCTAGGAGTCAAAATCAGAGCACTTAGCAAAATGCTCGAGGGACGCCGTACAATCCATCAGCCTATGAGAGACCTGATTGATAGCATCATGAGTCTCTACACGGCAGCCGATGATGAGATGGTGGTAGCAGTGGCACCCTATCCCAATGCAGGAGAAGGTAAGAGCTAGCGAGCTAGCTTCACCGCCGCCCGGACCCAAGA
Source organism: Drosophila busckii (assembly GCF_011750605.1). Classification (NCBI taxonomy): domain Eukaryota; kingdom Metazoa; phylum Arthropoda; class Insecta; order Diptera; family Drosophilidae; genus Drosophila; species Drosophila busckii. Next base: position 27,294 of record NW_022872751.1, on the reverse strand, counting down.
AAGTCAGGGTAAGAATGGAGCACAGGCCCAACCCAACTGCCAATGCCCCGGGAAAGCCCCCGATGGCCACCGCGAGTGGCGAGGCACAACAAGAAGGAAAGTGGGAAAAAGTGCCTAAGAAGAGGAACAAGGTTAAAACGAGCAGAGCGGACGCGATTGTCGTCAAAGTACCGGAAAACGCATCCTATGCAGACGTTCTCCGTTCGGTTAAGACTGAACCAAAATTGAAAGAGCTGGCACAGCACGTGAAAGGCATAAGGAAGACGGTGAAAGGCGAACTTCTTTTTGAGCTCTCGAAACCCGCGGACCCAAACACGAAGGCGATAACAGACGCCGTTCAGGAGTTCTTGGGTGCAGCCGCCGAAGTCAGGGCGCTTACCGAAACGTCCTTAGTCGAGATCAAGGACATTGATGAAATAACGACGGAGGAGGAACTGCTTGAGGCAATATTAATACAGTTTGGGGAAATACGCATCGCAAGATCCTGTGTTATCTCGCTTAGAAAGGCCTACGGCGGTACCCAAACGGCCACACTGAGGCTTCCAACTGACTCGGTGAATAAACTCGTCGAGGCAGGGAAAGTACGAGTAGGCTGGGTGGTATGTCGGATAAGAAGGAAACTGCAGCCGATGCGCTGCTTTAAGTGCATGAAATTTGGGCACGTTGCCAACAGGTGTACCGTGGATAGGGATTGCAAGCAAATGTGCTTTAAGTGCGGAGAGTCTGGCCATAAAGCCAAAGAATGCAAAAAGAGCCCAAAATGTATTCTGTGCGCAAGGAAAGGGGAAGAATCGACAGATCACGCGGCTAACAGCAGCAGATGCCCGTACCTCAAAAGGGCGCTTAACCGGACAGTGTTAAGATGACCCGCATCTACCAGCTTAACTTGAATCACTGCGAGGCTGCGCAAGACCTCCTCGTACAAAAAGTCAGAGAAACAAGTGCCGGAGTGGCCGTTCTGAGCGAGCCATACCGTATCAGATCCGCCAATACGTGGGCCGGTGATGTACTCGGTAAAGCAGCAATATGGAGCTGTGGCCACCGTGCACCCCCCCTCACCGATATCAAGGCCCAGAAGGTGGTTTGTCAGAACCAAATTGGAAGGCAGTTACATATATAGCTGCTATCTAGCCCCATCTTTGTCCCTCGAAAATTACACAAGCATATTAGACGCGTTAGTACAGGATGCGAGAACCAGAACCCCATGCCTAATTGCGGGCGACTTTAACGCATGGGCAACTGAATGGAGCAGTACCTGCACCAACGCTAGAGGACGAGCAATCCTCGACGCGTTTGCGGTATTAGACATTGTTCTACTTAACTGTGGTAAAGAGAACACATTCAGTAGGGGAACGGCTGGCTCCATAGTGGACCTCTCGTTTGTGAGTAGTACTTTAGCCCCGAGAACGTCCTGGAAGGTTAGCAAGGCATACACCCACAGCGACCATCAGGCCATCGCCACGGAGATCCACAGATTACCAAATGTCTCAGTACCAGTCAAGCCGGCAAGATATAGAGAAGATACCCTAGACAAGGATGCGTTCCAATATATGCTCCAAGATTGGCAGATTACCGGTAATACTTCAGAAAAAGTAAGACAGGTAATGCACAGGCTTACCCAGGCATGCGAAGTAGCCATGAAGAAAACAGGTAGCGGGTCAAGGCGACAACCCGTATATTGGTGGAGCAAGGATATTGCAGTGGCCCGAAAAAGATGCTTTATGGCTAGGCGACTATACCAGAGAGCAACTAGGGCAGGACGTACCCAAGCCGAGCAACTCCATGACGAGTTTACGGAAAAAAGGCGCACGCTCAAGAATCTCATAAAAGACAGGAAAAACTGTTATTCCTGGAGCTCTGTGACCAGGCAGATAATGACCCATGGGGAACTGCCTATAAAATAGCCATGAAAAAGCTGTACGCCTTCAAGCCAGCTAGCCCTTCATGCCCGAAGCTACTGGCCAAGATAGTGGCCCATCTGTTTCCGCAGCAACCGATGCGGCTGGTCGAAAGAACCCCAAACCTGACCGGAACTACCTTTGTAGGCGTAACAGCCAATGAAGTCCTTGATGCTGCAAGACGGATTAAAGCAGGTAAAGCCCCGGGACCGGACGGTATACCAAGTCGAATCATGAAAATGGCTCTAGAATTGCAGCCTAGCTCCTTCGCGTCGTTATTCAGCGAGTGCCTTTTGGAGGGAGTGTTCCCAAAGCCCTGGAAAAAACAAGATCTGGTCTTGATAGCAAAAGGCAATAAGCCGGCAGAGAACCCATCAGGATATCGCCCAATTTGCTTACTAGACACAGCAGGCAAGGTTTTCGAACGCATAATATGCACGCGTCTAGAGGCTGGAAATTGTAAGGACAGGTGACCTATCCGACTTCGCAGTTTGGCTTCAGGAAACACCGCTCCACGAGTCAAGCAATCCAGAAGGTATCTGATCTGGCGGCCAAGGCTATCGAAGGCAAACGCTGGTTGTGGGGCACGAAGCAATACTGTGTGATGTTAATACTGTAGATGTTAAAAACGCCTTTAACTCCGCGTCATGGACGGTAGATGGACGAGGATACTTATTCCCCGCCTAGATGTCTGGTTGAATAGAAAACACGGGCAACTTAATTTTTATATCACACAATTGCTGAGGAGTACTTGTTCAGATTTGGACACGCAGAAGACCCGAAGTGTCCACGGTGCTGGCCTGCATGCCTTGAAAACGCAGAGCACGTGTTCTTCGAATGCCCCAGATTTATCGCCGAGAGAGAGGCGGCAGAACAAATTTGTGGAGAAAGAATAACCCCGGAGAACCTGGTATCCCTAATGCTGGCCAATCCAGAGTCTTGGGAAGCAATAGATAGGATGGCCAACTCCATAATGAAGAAGCTGAGACGAGCAGAAGAAGCTCGGAACACAGAAGGAAGCCGATAAGGCTATACTCCCCCCCGATGTATTACCTAACGGTCGTTCCGGGAGGGAAGTAAAAAGTGCAATAAACAGGCTCAGTCCTGGTTTCGCAGGGGCCTCTTGAACACACTGCGGTGTGCCAACGTCCTTGTAAAAATTAAAAAAAAAAAAAAACACACACACACACACACACACACACCGTGTGGTTAGCGGTTTATAGAATACTACCACAGTGGGCACTGCTTGTCGTAAGAGGCGACTAAAGTGTCAATGGGATGTGTCTGCTATATAAATTCTATAGCAGGAAAAGCAGCTCGCGACCTCCGGCAGGATGCCAGGTATCCCGACTAATACGTGCTACGTTTAGGAAACGGGAGAAGGCGACTAAGGTCGAGTCCAGTAAGGCCTTAGGATCAACTGGAACCCCGATATGATTTGAAGACCCCTGGGCTGACGGTCTACTGTATTCTAGCACTTCAGTAAGCAGAGTGAAATCTAGCTGAAATGGCTGCTAGGCTAATACAGTAGCTGCCTCCGTCCCGTTAAAAGCTAGTAACTCTCTACAGCACGCTCTTTGCTACGTCGCCGTTAAGTTGGCGGTGCAGGATCGGTTGAGGTACTCCCGACTTACGTGGATCCGGCTCTGAACTCACGTACTCATGAGGTCGTGAGTCAACCCTCGCATGGCCTCCCTGCCTGCATAGATAACCATGGGATCAGGTCACGACTGCACAACGTTCAAGGACAACGGCTTAGAGTTGGGACCCAATTGATGAAATGATGAACAAAACACCAACGACGATGAGGAAGGAGGAGGAGGACCCATTGGCGAAGTCTGGCAGAATGGCGCGGTCACCAATCGAGGAGCGACCAATCCCTGCCCGCGAGGGGAGCAGCGGACACAGCGGGCCGAGTAGCTCGGCGCTGAGTGACCTCGGACGAGAGGTCCATAAACTGGTGGAGATGATGGAGGACGGGAAGAGGAGGTCGATCCATCAAGCAATGCGCGATGCCATCGAAAGCATCCGTGTGCTGTATGAGCTGGTGGCCATCCAGCTGCACGACAATTCGGCGAAGGAGGTGATTAGGGCGCACCAGTCGTCGCAAACATCGCCCCTTTTCAGGACGGTCCTGGAGACAAAGAGGAAGCAACCGCTTAAGGCCCCGACGCCGCGCAGCAAGAGGAGCAAGGCAGAGGGATCCGCGCAAGCCGATGTCCCTCAGGAAACAGAAGTCGCATCCAGCGACTCGGAGTATCCGGCTACTCCAGCCATCAAACCGAACCACGAGGAATGGCAGAAAGTCAAGCCAAGGAGGAAGTCGCAAAAGGCAGAGAAGAAATGGAAGGAAAAAAAGCAACGGCCGGTACGAGAGAAGACACGACCAGATGCAATAATCATCGCAGCTAAGGGCGATGTGAGCTACTCCGATATTCTCCGGAGGGTAAAAACGGACGAGAAGCTGCAGGGACTTGGAGAGGCCGTCTGCTAGATCAGGAGAACTCAGAAGGGAGAGCTTCTATTAGAGCTCAACAAGGCCGGAGAACAAACGGCCGCGTTCAAGAGCGTAGTGGATGAGGAAATAGGAGAGCAGGCTGTAGTGCGCACGCTTTCGCACAGGATCGCCATCGAATATAAAGATCTGGATGAGGTCACGACGAGGGAGGATATCTGCGAGGCGCTACGCAAGCAGATGAGCATAACGGATGTTGTCCCCGACGATATCCACCTGAGGAAGGCTTACGGGCAGACCCAGACTGCCACCATAAAGCTCCCGGCGGATATCGCAAAAAAGGCGCTGCACATTTGGAGCCCTTAAGGTTGGATGGGTGAGCGCTCGTCTCCGGGAACGGGTAAGCATCACGAAGTGCTTTCGGTGCCTCGAATTTGGTCACCTGGCGAGGCACTGCAAGAGTGAGGTGGACAGATCCAAGCTCTGTAGAAGATGTGGAAAGGAGGACCACTTAGCGAAGGATTGCACACAGGATCCGCAGTGCATGTTCTGCAAAGGAAAAAACAAGGAGTGGAACCACATCGCGGGTAGCGGTAGATGCCCGCTCTTCAGGAGTGCTTTGGCTAAGAGGACAGTATGAATTGTTTTCAACTTAATCTTAACCACGGCGAGACGGCTCAGGCCCTCTTGAGGCAGACCGCCGTAGAGAAGAAGACGGACGTTGCTCTTATATGCGAACCATATAAGCCGATTCCAGGCAGTGGATGGTTAGCAGTTAATGCAAAGGAGCTGCTATCTGGTCCACAAGGATCGTACCTCAGGACGTTAATACCTCCCGCGAGGGATTCGCTAGAGCGAAAATCCGAGGAATAACTTTTTACAGCTGTTATGCTCCACCCAGCTGGGATCTGGAAAGACTCGAGAGGACGAGCACCTATAGTAATAGCAGGAGACTTCAACGCGTGGGCTGTGGAATGGGGCAGTAGGGAGACACGGCCTAGAGGATCCAGCCTACTGGAAATATTCTCAGCGATCGACGTGGGATTGGCAAACACAGGTGACAAACTAACATACTGGAAGGCTGGAAGAAGATCGGTCATCGATCTTACTTTCCTTAGACCCTCCCTAAGTAGAAGAGCTACTTGGAGGGTCGGGGACGAATTCACCGCCAGCAACCACCAGGCTATCTTTTTTAATTTCAGGGAAAGACGGAAAGGAGAACAACGCATGCGAGTAACCGGTACGAAGTGGATGGAAGGTTCCCTGGATGAGGAACTCTTTAAGTATACACTACACCAAAGCGACTGGTGCCTAGGACCAAGCTCAGCAGAAGACACTGCTGAAAAGCTGACACACATTCTTGCTGATACGTGTGACTCAGCGATGCCAAGAAGGAAACCAAATAGACGCGGAAGGCCATGCTACTGGTGGACGGAGGACATCAATCAGGCAAGAAAGGTTTGCCTGCGAGCGAGACGACTATGTCAGAGAGCCCGAGGTGGACAGGACTTTGGTCTGCGGCACGAAGAGTTTAGGATAGCCAAGCGAACGCTTAAGGGCTCCATTAAACGGAGCAAGGCAGAGGGATTTAGGCGTATCTGCGAGGAAGAAAACATGGATCCATGGGGAACGGCCTACAAAGTGGTGATGAAGACCCTTAGAAGCCAGGAGACGGTAAAGCTGACTTGCCCAAGACTGCTTGGCACCATCGTCGCTGAATTGTTTCCTCAGCATCCCCAGCTAGAGGTGACAAGACCGGAATCTCAGGAGCCATGGCAACTAGTAAGCACCGACGAGGTGTTAGCAGCCGCAAAGCAAGTGGGTGACAGGAAGGCCCCCGGACCGGATGGAATCCCGAACAGGGCCCTTAAGTTAGCAGTAGCTACTAGGCCGGAACTGTTCGTTGACACATTCAACAAATGCCTGGAGGAAGGAGTGTTCCCAAGAAGATGGAAGCTGCAACGGCCTATTCTCCTGCCCAAAGGAAATAAGCCCATTGAGGAACCATCTGGGAATCGACCGATCTGTTTGCTGGACACGAAGGGAAAACTTCTGGAGAAAATTATTTACAATCGGCTGCTAGCCGTTATAGATGAGAAGAACGCGTTATCGGAGTCTCAATACGGATTTCGCAAGGCACGCTCCACGGTGGATGCAATCAATGCGGTGACAAACATCGCATCCAAAGCGATCGAAGGAGACCGCTGGAGATGGGGCAGTAAAGAGTACTGCGCAGTAGTGACCCTGGACATTCGGAATGCCTTCAACTCTGCAAGTTGGGCGCGAATTAAGGACACGCTAATCAGGATTGAAGTACCTACCTATTTGCTGGGCATCGTATCAAATTACTTAAGGGACAGAGTACTGGAGTACGACACGGAAGCATGCCCCAGGCGATACTAGGTAACAGCCGGGGTTCCACAGAGGTCGGTCTTAGGACCTCTACTGTGGAACATAATGTACGACGATATACTTAGGATCCGACTACCCGATGGATGTACGCTGATAGGATTCGCAGACGACCTGGCGCTAGTCGTAGTGGCTAAGGAAATCAGGACAGTGGAGGAAACGGCGAACGCGGCTATTGATGTCATCGCCAACTGGATAGAAACAGCAGGACTGGATTTAGCAGGACACAAAACGGAGGCAGTGCTGATAACAAGCAGGAAGCAAGTGGAGTATATTAGCGTGAGAGTAGGGAGCGCTACGATCAAGTCCCAGCGCGCTATCAAATACTTGGGTATTATGATAGACAACAGGCTGAGCTTCCACTCACTTCCTATAGAGTATGTGAGTAGGAAGGCACGAGGACACAAGAGCCCTATCGAGGATGCTGCCAAACGTTGGAGGGCCGCGACCTGGAAGACGACCCTTGATGGCGAGCGTAGTTGCGTCAATTCTGCTCTATGCTGCCCCCATATGGGCATCAGCAGTAACCAGCAACAAGAGTCTGGTGAGGAAGCTAGGTGCGCCATATCGACTCGCTGCGCTTCGAGTAATATCCGGATTCATGACGGTCTCAGACGAGGCCGCGTTGGTACTGGCCGGCATGATACCAATCGACATACTGGCAAAGGAGATGAAGGCGATGTTCGAATCCCGCACTCATGGAGGTAATATAATAACAACTGAAGCCGCTCGGCTTTTTTCCATTGGAACATGGCAAAGGAGATGGGAGACTGGAACCAAAGGACGGTGGACATTTCGATTGATCCCTCGCATTGACGAGTGGATAGGAAGAAGCCAGGGGGAAGTTAATTTCCACTTAACACAATTCCTTACAGGACATGGAGGATACCGGAAATACCTACACAGATTTAGGCACGAAGACAGCTCTGAGTGCCCAAGCTGTCCAAACACGGAAGAAGACCCGGAGCACGTGCTGTACCACTGCACAAGATACACGGATAGACATGGAGGCATACCACCAGTGGAGGAACTGGTGCCGTTCATGATGGAGAGCAGCGACAACTGGAAGTACGCGACCCAGCTAATCATAGGGCATCCAGAGCGATCTGAGACGATGCGAGAAGGAGCGACGGGGCGTGGTGAGGGCCTAAGATAGGCTACCCTTCCCCGCGAAGTAATACTTTGCGCTGATACCGCGGGGATTGTGGTGTGATGTGTGTGGGGGGGTTTTTAGTACGTAGGCACTAACCAGTGAACCGTGCATGCTGCTGGTACGGGCCAGTAGTATCTTTAGAAGATTTTCCCCCCCATGCCGAGTCAAAAACAAAAAAAAAAAAAAGCGAGTAGGAAAATTTCCAGGTCCCCAAATAAGGCACAGAGTCCAATGGTACTTACCCCAACCCAACTGCCTCCCACAATGGACAGTGGCGAGAAACTCGTGGAGATTGAGAAGAATAACCCAAAGATTTTTGCGCTGCTAGGATCCAAAATAATGGAGCATAGTAAGATACTGGAAGGCCGTCGCTCTATCCATCAGCCCATGAGGGATTTGAAAGACGGTATCATGAAGGCATACACCGCAGTAGAAGAGGAGCTGGCAACGGCAATAGTAAGAACTCAGAAGCCAGGCGAGGGCAAGCGGACCAGGGGTGAAAGAGGTGAGCAGGCCTCACCGCCTCCCGGACCCAAGAAGATAAGAGGGCAACGAACACAGGAGCCGGTAAATATGATAATAGAGAAAACCGTTACCCAACGGCCAGCCCAAAAGGCTAAACCAGAGTGAAAATGGGAAAAAGTTGTAAAGAAGTCAAGGCGGGAAATAACATTTCCTACGCCGACATACTACGGTCGGTAAAAGCCGAACCGAAGCTGAAGGACCTCGCGCAGCATGTGAGAGGCACTCGGAAGACGGCAAAGGGCGAACTGCTCTTTGAGGTTTCAAAGACAGCAGACCCAAGGACTAAGGTCATTGTCGTCAAAAATCGAAGTTGAACCAAGAGAAAATGAATGCAAGGGGGCGAATTGTTCTCGACGCATTCGCAGCATTAGACATTGTCCGTCTCAACAGAGGTGGGGAAAACACGTACAGCAAAGGAGCTGCGGGTTCCATAGTGGACCTCACTTACATAAGTAGCGCACTAGTCCCGAGAACATCATGGAGCGTCATCAAGGCATACACTCATAGTGATCACCCGGCCATTATAACGGAGTTTCACAGACACCCCATAGGCCCAGTACCTACCTCTCCGAGGAGGTATAGAGCGGATACACTCGACAAGGACGTGTTTGCATATATGCTTCGAGGTATAGAGCTATATGGCAACGCTTCGGACATGGCAACACATCTAATGGAGATAATAAACCAGGCCTGTGACGCGTCGATGAAAACGACGGGGAAAGGGTCCAGTCGTCAACCCGTATACTGGTGGGTTCAAGACATTGCCGAGGCCCGTAGATATTGTTTTAGGGCAAGGCGATCTTACCAGAGAGCGTCTAAAGCCGCCCAAAGGAACCAAACTGCCAGCCCGTCCGCCTATCAACAACACAACTTATTTATTAAAAAAAAGACGTGTCCTGAAAAAACTGATTAAGCACAAGAAAAAGAGGTTTTTCCTGGAACTCTGTTATCAGGCCAACACGGACCCCTGGGGGAAAGCCTTCAAAATATCAATGAAGAAGTTGTATGCTTTTAGGCCTGCAAGCCCTAATCTTGCCCTGAACTGATGGCAAAAATAGTTAGCTCATCTATTCCCATAACCAATCGCCGGAGGCCAATGGAAGGAATAAGGAGACCGAACCCGAGCGAGACCCCCCCTCAACCCACCAACCAGTGACAGTAGAAGAGGTACTCCAAGCAGCGAGTAGAATTAAACCAGGGAAAGCTCCCGGACCTGATGGTATACCGAGTTCAGTCATGAGGAAAGCTATAGAACTCCAGCCGGGCTACTTTGCTGCATTATTGAGTGAATGCTTCCGAATCGCAGTTCGGCTCGTTCAACGAGGCAAGCTGTCAAGGAAGTCGTAGACTTGGCAGCGGGGGCTATTGAAGGCAACCGCTGGCTTTGGGGAACAAAAAACTACTGCATGGTAGTTACGCTTGAAACGTGAAAAACGCATTTAACTCGGCCAGGTGGGCGGAGACAATACGTTGCCTGGGAAATAAAGGAGTTGACCAATATCTGATCAGGGTTATAGACAATTATCTAAGCGATCGTACTCTGTGCTACAACACGAGCAAGGGCGAGAAACTCTACGAGGTCACAGGAGGATTCCACAGGGATCGGTCCTTTGACCGATTCTGTGGAACTAATGGTTATACGGGATTCGCGACAGGACTGCCTAGCTGGGAGTAAGGAAGAAATTGGAATTAGGCAAATTGATGTTGCGATCGTCGCTTGTCGCAAAGCAAAACATTCCCGGAACTCGAAAGCGAATAACAACAGAAGGCACACACGACAGCGCGCGCGTGCTAGCGGCTGGACTAAGCCCTGGCAGAACAAAGACCTGAGACCCCGTGCTAATAGCTCGAAAAGGGTTTGTAAAGAGCGTCAATCAATGCAAGTCGCCAAGCACAACGTATAAACTCACGGTCCACACCTGGCGGATAATCTTAGGGATATATCAATACTCGACCGGAATTTGTCTTTTTAAAGACAAACTTAACAGAAGTGCATGCGACAAGCGTCGGTAGCAATAGCCCTCGGGCACTTAGCCCGTAATGTATGCAAATACAAGAAAACGATGAGGCGAAGGCCGTTGTGGCATCTGGTACGATCGATAACGACGTACGCGGCGCCCATTTGGGCAAACGCCGCTGCCAGTAAGACGCACACCAGGGAGATCCGGGCAGTGTACAGGACATGCGCACTGAGGAGCTGAGAAGGTATGAGCTTCATAGCAGAACAGAGGCGAGCCGATAAAGGCTGTACTCCCCCCTGAAGTATTACCTAACGGTTGTTCCGGGGGGGTAGTAGAACGAGGAATGAAACTGGCCACTTGTACGTACCGCGATGCTTGTTAAAAAAAAAAAAAAAAATAAAAAAACACACACACACACACGAGCTGGCATAACATTATGCAATGTCTAGGCAACAGAAGGATAGACCCATATCTGGTCAGAATTATAGGGGACTATTTGAGAAACAGAACGTTACTCTACAAAACCAAGGAGGGGAAAAAAAGCTATACAGTTACGGGAGGTGTTCCACAGGGCTCGGTAATCGGACCTACACTCTGGAATTTAATGTATGATGGCATCCTCAGACTGAGACTCCCGACAGGTGTTAAGATGATTGGCTTTGCAGACGACGTAGCGATAGTGACAGTAGCCAAACACCTATTAGAAATAGAAGAGAACACCAACATGGCTATCATTTGCAAGGTCTGTGTTTGGGTGTGGCGCAAGATTGGTTCGCGGCCACACCGCGTTAAGCTTGGCCGAACATAAGACAGAAGCGGTGCTAATAAGCTCAAGGAAGCAAGTTGAGAGGGTGAACCTGACGGTAGGTGATACCGTAATAACGTCCCGCCCACACATTAAATACCTAGGAGTGATTATAGATCACAGACTATCCTATAGAGCTCACCTTAAAATAACTTCTGACAAAGTCTCGGTAGCATGTGCAGCACTTGCGCGAATCATGCACAATACGAGAGGCCCAAAGGAACTGCGGCGAAGATTGCTAAGTGGTGTGGTTCGGTCCATAACGACGTACGCTGCGCCTATATGGGCAGAAGCAGTAGGTAACAAAATGTACATAAAAGACATACGAGCAATTTATAGGACATGCGCGCTGAGAATTATAAGTGCGTTCCGTACGGTTTCGGGAGAAGCAGCGGAGGTCTTTTCAGGTCTAACGCCCTTCGATATCCACGTACGCGAGCTTGTTCGCAATGGGAACGCCGAAAGTGGAAACAAAGAGATGAGTAGGCAGATCGCCCTAAGTGAATGACAAGGCAGATGGCAAGTAACGGAAAAAGGCGCATGGACGCGAAATCTCATCCCGGATGAGCAGCCACGGCTGCTTTAAAGTCTATCATTTTAGATTTAAACATGAGAATGACCCATCATGTCCCAGTTGTGGACCTGAGTGTCTGGAAGACGCCGAACACGTTCTTTTCAGCTGCCCAAGGTTCAGCTCAGAAAAGGCGCAACTGGAAGCTACATATGGAGAACCACCGACTCCAACGGACTTCGTGAAGAATATGCTGGTCAGCATAGAAAACTGGAGAGCGGCAGACAAGAAGGCTAATATTGTCATGAAGAAGTTAGGGCGGGAAGAACAAAACCGCAGAGCCGAAGACGGCCGATAAGGCCATGCCCCCCGCTGAAGTATTACTTAGCGGTTGTTCCGGCGGAGGGGGAAAAGGGAGACAAAACGGGTCAGCTCCTGATTTCGCAAGGGCCTCTTGAACACTCTGCGGAGGTCTACGTCCTTGTTAGAAAAAAAGAAAAAAAAAAAAAGACACGACACACCACGAACACCGTGTTGGTTGATAAACCTTGGTTTAGTAGAATACAGCCACAGTGGGGTACTGCTTGGTCGTAAGAGGCGGATTGAAAGTGTCAATTGGATGTGTCTGCTATATGAATTCTAAAGCAGGAAAGCTCGCGGCCTCCGGCAGGATGCCAGGTATGCCGACTAATACGTGCTACGTTTAGGAAACGCGAGAAGACGACTAAGGTCGAGTCCAGTAAGGCCTTAGGATCGACAACTGGAACCCCGATATGATTCGAAGACCCCTGGGCTGACGGTCTACTGTATTCTAGCACTTCATTAAGCAGTGTGAAATCTAGCTGAAATTGCTGCTAGGCTAATATCGTAGCCGCCTCCGTTAAAAGCTAGCAACTCTCTACAGCAAGCTCTTTGCTACGTCGCCGTTAAGTTGGCGGTGCAGGATCGGTTGAGGTACTCCCGATTTACGTGGATCCGGCTCTGAACTCACGTACCCATGAGGTCGTGAGTCAACCCGCGCATGGCCTCCCTGCCTGCATAGATAACCATGGGATAAGGACACGACTGCACAACGTTCAAGGACAATGGCTTCGAGTTGGGACCCAATTGATGACATGAATAAAACACCAACGACGATGACGATGAGGAAGGAGGAGGAGGACCCATTCGCGAAGTCTGGCAGAAAAGCACGGTCACCAATCGACCAGCGACCAATCCCTGCCCGCGAGGGGAGCAGCGGAAACAGCGGGCCGAGTAGCGCGGCGCTGAGCGACCTCACACGAGAGGTCTATAAACTGGTGGAAATGATGGAGGACGGGAAGAGGAGGTCGATCCATCAAGCACTGCGCCATCGAAAGCATCCGAATGCTATATGAGCTGGTGGCCATCCAGCTGCACGATAACTCGGCGAAGGAGGTGATTAGGGCGCACCAGTCGTCGCAGACACCGCCCCTTTTCAGGACGGTCCTGGAAACAAAGAGAAAGCAGCCGCTTAAGGCCCCGACGCCGCGCAGCAGGAGGAGCAAGGCAGAGGGATCTGCGCAAGCCGATGTCCCTCCAGAAATGGAAGTCCCATCCAGCGAGTGCGAGTCCAGGAGTGCCCGGCTACTCCAGCCATCAGACCGAACCATGGGGAATGGCAGAAAGTCAAGCCAAGGAAGAAGCCGCAGAAGCCAGAAAAGGAGAGGAAGGAGAAAAAGCAATGACAAGTCAGAGAGAAGACGCGACAGGATGCTATAATCATCGCAGCAAAGGGCGATGCTAGCTACTCCGATATTCTTCGGAAAGTGAAAACGGACGAAAAGCTGCAGGGAGAACTCAGAAGGAGAGCTTCATTAAGAGCTTAAAGAAAGGCCGGAAGAGCAACGGCGCGTTCAGGAGCCTAGTGGATGAGGCCATAGGAGAGCAGGCTGTTGTGCGCACGCTTTCGCACAGGATCACCATCGAATGTAAAGATCTGGATGAGGTCACGACGAGGGAGGATATCTGGGAGGCACTACGCAAACAGATGAGCATCATGGATGTTGTCCCCGACGATACCCACCTGAGGAAGGCTTACGTGCAGACCCAGACTGCCACCATAAAGCTTCCGGCGGATAACGCGAAAAAGGCGCTGCACATTCGAGCCCTTAAGGTTGGATGGGTGAGCTCTCATCTCCGGGAACGGGTAAGCATTACGAAGTGCTTTCGGTGCCTCGAATTTGGTCACCTGGCGAGGCATTGTAAGAGTGAGGTGGACAGATCCAAGCTCTGTAGAAGATGCGGAAAGGAGGACCACTTAGCGAAGGACTGCACACAGGATCTGCAGTGCATGTTCTGCAAAGGAAAGAACTAGGAGTGGAACCACATCGCGGGTAGCAGCGGTAGATGCCCGCTCTTCAGGAGTACTTTGGCCAAGAGGACAGTATGTATTGTTTTCAACTCAATCTTAACCATTGCGAGACGACTCAGGCCCTCTTGAGGCAGACCGCCGTAGAGAAGAAGACGGACGTTGCTCTTATATGCGAACCATATCAGCCGATTCCGGGCAGTGGATGGGTTAGCAGTTAATGCAAAGGAGCTGCTATCTGGTCCACAAGGATCGTACCTCAGGACGTTAATACCTCCCGCGAGGGATTCGCTAGAGCGAAAATCCGAGTAATAACTTTTTTCAGCTGCTATGCTCCACCCAGCTAGGACCTGGAACGCTTCAAGAGGATGCTGATGGACATCACCATAGACTCGAGAGGACGAGCACCTATAGTAATAGCAGGAGACTTCAACGCGTGGGCTGTGGAATGGGGCAGTAGGGAGACCCGGCCTAGAGGATCCAGCCTACTGGAAATATTCTCAGCGATCGACGTGGGATTGGCAAACACAGGTGACAAACTAACATACTGGAAGGCTGGAAGAGGATCGGTCATCGATCTTACTTTCCTTAGTCCCTCCCTAAGTAGAAGAGCTACTTGGAGGGTCGGGGACGAGTTCACCGCCAGCGACCACCAGGCTATCTTTTTTAATTTCAGCGACAGACGGAGAGGAGAACAACGCATGCGAGTAACCGATACGTAGTGGATGGAAGGTTCCCTGGATAAGGAAGTGTTTAAGTACACACTACACCAAAGCGACTGGTGCCTAGGACCAAGCTCAGCAGAAGATACTGCTGAAAAGCTATCACACATTCTTGCTGATACGTGTGACTCAGCGATGCCAAGAAGGAAACCAAATAGAAGCGGAAGGCCATGCTACTGGTGGACGGAGGACATCAATCAGGCAAGAAAGGTTTGTTTGCGAGCGAGACGACTATGTCAGAGAGCCCGAGGTCGACAGGACTTTGGTCTGCGACTCGAAGAGTTTAGGATAGCCAAGCGAACTCTTAAGGGCTCCATTAAACGGAGCAAGGCAGAGGGATTTAGGCGTATCTGCGAGGAAGCAAACATGGATCCATGGGGAACGGCCTACAAAGTGGTGATGAAGACCCTTAGAAGCCAAGAGACGGTAAAGCTGACTTGCCCAAGACTGCTTGGCACCATCGTCGCTGAATTGTTTCCTCAGCATCTCAGCAGCTAGAGGTGACAAGACAGGAATCACAGGAGCCATGGCAACTGGTGAGCACCGACGAGGTGTTAACAGCCGCAAAGCAAGTGGGTGACAGGAAGGCCCCCGGACCGGATGGAATCCCGAACAGGGCCCTTAAGTTAGCAGTAGCTACTAGGCCGGAACTGTTCGTTGACACATTCAACAAATGCCTGGAGGAAGGAGTGTTCCCAAGAAGATGGAAGCTGCAACGGCTTATTCTCCTGCCCAAAGGAAATAAGCCCATAGAGGAACCATCTGGGAATCGACCGATCTGTTTGTTGGACACGAAGGGAAAACTTCTGGAGAAAGTCGCGTTGATAATAATTTATTTAATATAATAAATAAATAAAAAATTAATATATATAAAGTAACTAATCATGTACTAGGACATTACTGTTAAGTAGCAATCAAAATATGTGATTAGCGTGAGTAATAATGTTTATTCAAGCGATATGGCTCTCGATAAATCAGAATTAAAACTAAATGAAATATAAAATCAAAAGCTTACAGCTAGCCCTAACGTCGCAGGCAGTGTCGCGCGATGCGCCGACGTCGCTTCCACGTTCAGTGTTCGATTTCATTCTCTCGCCAGACGTGTTGCGCAATAAGCATCGATTGAAAAGCTACGCTACTCCCGTAGTATTTCGTTTTGCTATTGCTACCGCACCGCGAGACGAGAGCCGAAGCAGAGCCATAGCGGGACAACGAAAAAATGTGTGCTCAGCAGTTTCGTCGCTTGGTAAAGTATAGCAATAGCAATAGCAAAAAATGAAATTCTGTGCTCTACGCAGCCGTAGTAATAAATAGAGAGCCAGATGAGAGCAGAGCATATGATATTTTTCATGTGCTACGGCTCCCGTGTTTTTTTTTTTTTTCTGCTTTAGTTTTTGCTTTCTTCTGCATCGTATGCATATCACTTGCAAGAATGTGTTTTAACATAAATTTTTTGGCACTTTGAGTATTGATTCCTTGCGTAAACATGACGCCGGAAAAGAAAGACATCAACATTTTTATACACTTTGACATTTTTGTAAAAAATGGAAAAAGGGTATTATGAAGTTGCTCAAATGTATGTAGGGAGAAGGAGGCGGGGCAGACCCCATTAAGTATGTATATTTTTGATCTGCTCGACGAGCTGAGTCGATATAGCCATGTCCGTCGGTCCGTCCGTCCGTCTGTATGAGTGCGTGTTTATTAGCAACTATAATAGCTAGAGCAACGAAATTTGTTATGTAGGTGCTCCTATATCCAGGACACTACGCAGTTAATTCCTTTTTTTTTATTTCCTCCCCCTTCCCACGCAAATGGAAAAAACGATATAAAAGCCAGTACAAATCTTTAAAAATTATGAGATAAATCACAAAATTGCCTAGTCATGTTCTCGACCGGTTGTTAAAATTTCAGAACGATCGGATTAATAACTTCGGAATAATTTACATTTCAATTTTCAATATAGACAGCGTGGTGTACGTGCTGACGCGCCATACAAACGTCGCTGCCGATGCAGCGGGCGGCGTCGCTGCTTACGCTACAGCGAAAACGAGCTGTGACGCGTTACTGTTTTGTGATGTATGTGTTTGTGAGTGCATGCGTGTGTTTGTTGCGATACCCTAGTCAAAGTTTTTTTTAAATGTTGGTGGCCCCAACTTTAAACTGTCCACTTGTTTCTTTTTTTTTTTTTTAATTATTACGAACTATAATTAATTAGAACTAGGATTTTACATTGATTATAATTTTATTTTTAACAATTTTTTTTTCTTTTTGGTTGCTTATTTGCTGTTAGCTTATAGGGTTACATTTTTATAATTCTTTTGGCGAGGCGAAATGACTTATTTAAGGTGGGTTATAAATTAATTTCATTAAGCATGGAAGATTTGCCTGCGGCGCTGGTTCGAGATGAAGGTGGGGCTATGTGTGCCGGATCAAGTTGTTGATCAGGATGCTGCACTTGAAGATTTCTTGGTACTATAAGCTGCTGCTGCTACTCTGAGATTTGCGGACATGGCTTGTAAATTGGTCGTAAGTGTAAGCTTAGCGAAAACGAAAACGGCTAAGGTTGTCAATGTCTATATCACTTTTTGGTAGCTTCACACGCGTTTACTATATCAAACTGGATAATGCATTTTCTACGAATTTTTATGTTTTAAAAATTTGGTTAGGTTCTTGATTTATTTGCCATTACGCGCTTGCGCAATGCGACTCACATTTTCTCCTTCCAATTAGAAACTGATCTGCCCACTAATTTCTTTTCGCATTCCTCCCCCAGGCGAGAGCTTTTTCTTTGTCTTGCTAGACAGTGAGTTTTTCTTTCTTTTTTTTTTCCAACTTTTTCTGCAAGAGTCGTAGGTAGCGCCTAAACGGCGTCATCGTTTGATTTTGCGCGGGTCACTGCACTTTAGCTTTCTCTTTTGAGTGACGTTCTACTAAGAGCGCCGATTTACATTTCCGCTCAATGCGCTAAAAGCTTAAAAGCTTTCATATGTTTGATTGCCTATGCGAAAAAAATAGGAGTGTGTACAACCTAACTTCTACTACTAATTTTTTTTTTTGTGTATGTTGGTTTTATTAAAAGTATTATTATATATATTTTTTTTTCTTATTTTTTATTTTTTTATGTGTGACAGCGCACTACAATATGCTGTATATTAATGGGTCAGAAGAATCTATAGCTCTATAAAAAACATCTGCCATGTTGTTTAATCGGCTATTCTTTCGAGCATGAGATTTTCGGTCGCTTTTAGAAAACTTATTTCTTGCTTCTGAAGCATTTTCTCCTAAAAGTCCCACTAAAACCAAGGAGGAGTTCATTATTTGCCAGCCATGAACAAGTATTTTATGGACTTTTGGTGTCATAGGATAACAAGGATATCTGTTGATGTATAACAGAAATGTATTTTCACAAAATATCTTAAATTTCGCAGCATCGACAGAATGCCCGCATGAAATTGTTACCAAAATTACGTAGAAATTGTATAAAATATTCTTATCGAAGCTTGTAATTGTTAAAAACATTCCATAATCCGAAAATGCTCTTCTAGCCGTGTTTCCATAATTACTATTCCCACTTCCATTATGTAGGCCCATTTTTGTCCACATCATTTCACAAATTAAGTTTTTCCGAGCAATAAATTCGATTTTGTCACCCTGTTTAATGTGCTACTTTTAAATTTTAAGCCTATAGGATACGATCAACACAAATTCTAAAATTCGAATCCAAGCATGCAATGGACTTGCACCATATTTTAGAGTCCCATGTCTTGGCTTAAAACATTCGGAAGCTTTGTGGGATTGACACCACATTGGGCAACACTGAGTTGATGACGTCCCAGTTAAAGCGTTCAGTACTTTATCATCAATAAGCGTCATTTGAGTTTTATATGTAATGATAGCTTCTTTGCCATCTGTTGAGCCACTGAGATTTTTCAGTAGCTATTTTTAAAAAGGTTTTTTTTTTTCGAAAATTAAAACACTTTTCACGAATTTTGTTTTTATTAAATTTACAAGTGTATTTGTCTCGAATAGACAAAGTACTTAAAACGATATGTATTGTAAACAAAGATCAAACGAAAACGAGAGTGCAGGTGTGCAGAAGGCAAGTGCTTGGCAAAAGAAGTTATTGAGCAAGCACAAAGAGAGCGCGAGCTTTTATTAGTGCAGTGCCGAATGCAGGCACAAAGAAGAGCTTATAAGAATGCAAGCGCAGAGAAGAGAGCGCGCGAGCTTTCTTCACCGCTGTGCAAAGCCAAAATCTGATATGAGGACTAGATCAGCTGTTCGTAGCTGAGGAGCTCCATTTATTGGTCTTGCAAGACCAAACACCATCCTTTATATATATAAAGTCTTTTAGACCGACGACTTGCACATCCAAACATTCTTTTTCCCGTAGAATTTTTTCATCGCTTTCCTTTGCATACTCAATTTTAATTGGCCTGCAGAATTTTACAGATTGTGGTGCTTCCAAATAATTCTATGATTTGGTCACAAATAGGGATAGATCTACGGAAGCAGGCTCTTCTGATTGAAACTTCTGCTTATATAAGCTTTGATGAGTAGATCCATCGAATCCGTATCTTGCCACTAAAGTGCAATACGATATATTTTCCATTTGACATATAACATCTTTTTGCATAACCAATTAGCTTTCTGCTGTATGGTCCAAAATATTTTGCATTGAAACTTGGGCAAGATTTTCTATTTGGGATGGTCTGCAAATTGTTTTGACTTGTTGAAGTGATGAATATGGGGGAAAAATGTCGCAGTCACGAACTTTTTTTACATGATGAATGTTGATATACTGCTGTTTAGTAAGTCCATTTTCCAACAAAAATGCCAATACTTCATCAGGGGTAAGTGGAATAATCACCTGAGATTTCAAAGCTCCAGTCGCGTTGCTGACTTGCTGACTTCATTTACATAACATTTTTCTAAAATCCACTTCTTTAAGGCAGAGGCGTTCATTGTTGTCCCATATCTCCAGCAATGTTAAGCGGCGAAACTCATATTCGGCTGCAACATGTAACTTTTTTCGAAAAGGGGCAAAAACGAGCAAAAGCAATTATTAACGCCCTAATCTATATATTTTTACGAAGAACTTTCTAGTTTTAGTTGTTCGCAGGAGCGCGCGGCAAAAAAGTTACACTTCACGGAACACAGCTACAATTGTTAAATTTTAGTTATAAAAATACACCAACAACAATTGAGCAGACACAACAAAATACATAGAACATCAAGAAACTACCACGCAAAGTTTAATCTACATACCTGTACTATTATTTTCCTTATTTACAAATTGTTTTCACTTTTACGAAAAAGCCACAACATAGATGCAAAGTTTTTAGATTTTCACAGTTGCATTTTGATAAATCAAGCTTGCAATCAATCAGCTTACTTTGTTTGCGCGGAAATTCAAACCGCCGCACTTAAAAATGTTTTGGAAACAGTTTTATTTTATCTGGAGTATGCCTAATTGGAAAATACATTCAATTTTTTGTATTACAAATATAACATTTTGGACTTTATGCACAAATTTTAGATATTTTCCCATAGTACATTGGTCTTGTCACTGAAGACAGCATTCCATTTTATGTACTCAATTCTGATAATATGCGCAATATGATTGACCCCATATGTCAAGGTCTTAGAGACAAATGTGGAAAAAACTTCATGTTGAACGGAAGCAAGTGTAAATCTGTACTAAAACAGGTAGCATCGAAACTTAGACATGAAATTCAACAAGAATGCAAAAATCGAATGCTTTTTTTTTTAAATAGATAGTGCAACGCGGCTTGATTGAAATATACTCGGCATCAGTTCTCAATTCATTAAGAAAAATGAGATAAAATCGCGAATACTCGGAATGGTGGAAGTCAGGGGACCTTGAAGCCCTAATAATACACATAAAATCCAAGGAGAACATACACATAAAGACAACATGCATTGCCGCAAACAGAACCGTCACAAACCAAATGATTGAAGACACTTTGTACAATAATCAAACACCTTCACTAATTATATGAGACTTTAACGGATGGCACCCAGTCTGGGATTCCCCGAAAACAAATTCTCGAGGAAAAACAACACAAGAATTCATTGACAACCCACATCTAATCTTACTAAACGACAAATCCCCCACACACTCCTCAGCACACAATTTATACACACATATCAACCTTTCACTTCGCTCAGAAGCACTAGCCCCACATGCCAAGTGGGAAATACTTAATGATATCCACGGCAGCAACCATTTTCTCTCTATTCTCTCCAAATAAGATAAACAAATTTTCAAAACCATTCTTTATATTAAAAAAGCCAACTGGGAGCAATATGAGACCCTCACACACAAAAATAACGAAATATTTCCCACTTCAGTTAATGTCAATAAAGAAACCGCACAAATCAACAAAATTATATTACACAGCGCAAACATCTCCATCCCACAAACCTGTTTAAATAGAAAGCCTTACAAGGTCCCCTGGTGGAACAAAGAACTAGCCCAGTTAAAAAAAGAAAAACAATCATCTTGAAGAGCACTTAATCGCAACATCAACCTTACAAATGTTAAAAACAACGGACGCTTAAATGCCGACTACAGGCTTGACATAAAAAGAAGAAAAAGCGAAGCTTCCAGCTCCTTTACATCCACTATACAACCAGAAACTCCCACATCTACAATATGGAGCATTATAAGACGCTTCTGCGGTCTTAACCCAGTCAAACAAATTCACGCCATACTCAATCCCAAAAACAACACAACAACAACAGATACTCTCGAAATAGCCAACTCCTTCCCCGAACACTTCTCAGAGCTCTCAAGCGACCTAAACTTCTCAGATGAATTCCGAAATAACAAATTATTAAAATCGAACAAAATAATCTACACCCACCTCGTCGTCGACTAAAACGTTGAATCGACTCGGTGTCTCTCGCAAGGTAATCGAAATTTACACGCCACAGTTTCAAGCTTATCCACTTTTCAAGCGCTCATTCTCTTTCACCTATAATTCTTCAAAAAAAAAAAAACCAAAAACAATAAGGGTTAAGTAAATAACATGCTCACTGGGCACAATAGCCAAGGGGCAAATCGCTTTGAAATGCTTAGCAATAGCCCCACAACCAAAAGGAAAAAACCTTCACATCTATCAGAGGCTTTTCCAGAACCCCCAACGCCCAACTTACCCAATCCAAAATACTTAGTTATGTCAGCCTCATGCTTTGCAGTTGAACGAGCAATTAAAATAATACGCACAAAAATACTGAAAATCAACTAAATGCGAGATGGCAATCTGCTTATCTTTGTCGAAAGCCCGACTATTGCAGAAAAGTTTATTGCTGCCAAGGAGCTCCATGGCATTTGCAAAATCAACACACAATCTCACAACAATCTTAATCACTGCAAAGGTACAGTCTGTGCTCCGTACCTTAACGAAGTTCCAACTGAGGAAATAGTGCAAGAACTTAAATCGCAGGGCGTTGCAGAAGTTTATAGATACACAAGGCAAATTGCCGGCAGGGCAATTCCGACCGGTGTAGTACAGCTAACTTTTAACCTCTTCAACCTCCCACAAAAGATTCAAATCTCTTGGAACCTCGCTCGGGTAAAGGAATACGTTCCAAACCCCATGCGATGCAAAAACTGTCAAATTCTAGGACACACCATAGAACGCATAAATATAAATTACACTCAGCTTTTTTTATACACTTTGACATTTTTTTTAAAAAATGGAAAAAGGGTATTATGAAGTTGCTCAAATGTATGTAACGGGGAGAAGGAGGCGTGGCAGACCCCATAAAGTATATATATTCTTGATCAGCTCGACGAGCTGAGTCGATATAGCCATGTCCGTCTGTCCGTCTGTATGGACTGCGTTGTTCACTCAAACTATAGAGCTAGAGAAACCTTCAATTCGCTGGCTGTTAGAGACTGCCACTCGCTTTTATTTTATTTTTTTTTTATTTCCTCCCCTCTCCCCCGCAAATCGAAAAAACGATATATAAAGCAGTACAAAAATCTTTAAAATCTGAATAAATCACCAAATTGCCTAGATTATGTTTTTCGCCATTGTGCTGACGCGCCAGACAACGTCGCTGCCGACGCACGGGCGGCGTCAGTTTTTGTTTTGTTGCGATACCCTGTCAAAGTGTATTTAAATGTTGGTGCGCCCACTTTAACTGTTCACTTGTGGTTTTTTTTTTGTTTACATATTCATACGTATTGAATCAACCAACTTATGGCAATAAACTTTGTGTGCTTAGGAACTAGATACAATAACGTGAAGTAACATGAAACACTATTTACATTAGGCTTCGAGTAGTGATGTCGTCCTCTTGTCAAAAGCGCCAGGATGCCTTCGCTTTAGTCGCCTTCTGATTATCTGCTTGGCCAGTGATGCCGCTAGCCTGTTTGTGTGGGCAGCGAGGCGCTCATTGTACCGACTCGAGTGTCGGTTGATTTGCTCCCTGACTGCGGGAATGCGTAAGTCGCTTGCAAGGGCGACGTTTCTGACATACCACGGGGCACTTGTAATCATGCGCAGCGCTCGGTTTTGCACGCGTTGCACCTTCATAACATTGGTGTCAGAAGCCATACCCCATATTTGGATGCAGTAGGTCATCGAGGGAACAATGATTGCCTTGTATAGTAGCAATTTGTTCTCAAGGCTGAGATTGCTAGATGGCTTCAGCAACCAGTTCAGCTTCTTGAGTTTTGCATGGCATGTAGCTGCTATCTTGGACGTGTGGTTCTTCCAGGTAAGCCGCTTATCCAGAATCAAACCCAAGTACTGCGCCTGGGGTGATTGTGGGATGGTGATGCCGTGTAGATCGACTCTGGGAAGCACTTGCGCTCTTAAAGTTAAGTTACAGTGCTACGACTTTCTTCCGTTTACCGAGATGTTCCACCTGTTGGTCCACTTGCCGTACGACTCCAGAAATTCCTGAGTGATCCTCGATGCTTCGATCCGACAGGAGGAGTTAGCGAGGAAAGCCGTATCGTCTGCGTAGGTAGCAAGTAGTGTACCCGGTTCATTAGGCCATGGCTGGTCTGATGTGTACAAAGTGTACAAGACGGGACCAAGGAACACTCAGCTACAGCTATTTCAAAATAATGTATACGAACTATCACACAAAATACACATCACAAACAACACAAACAAATCAATAACGAAAACTAACCCAAAAAGAACTAATCCTAATATAACCTATTGGTGGAGCTCAGAATTAGAACTCTTGAAAAGAAAAAAAAATCAAACTTCTTAACAACCATAGAACACATTTAAGCACAGAAAACTTGCTGAAATATAAAAAAGAGCTAAAAAAAAAACTAAATTTGCCGATTTTACCCAGGATATTAACCCTAACACTTCAACAAAAACATTATGGGAAAAAGTTCATACCATTACAGGAGTCAGAAAAAATATGAACATACACGCAATAGAAATAGAGACAGGCAATGACTGCGAACCAACCAACATAGCCAACGCATTCGCCAAACAATGGTCAGAATACTCAAAAGACTCAAATTTCCCACCATACTTTCAGCAAAACAAAGCCAATCATCATACCCACCCACCCATAACATTCTCCCCAAGAAACAGAGCTAAAATTATTGAACTTTTATCATGTCTCAATAGCGTAAAAGGCACCACGCCCGGACACGACATCATAAGCTATCAAATATTAAAAAAAAACTCCCTGCTACAGCAATCAACAAACTCTTAGACATATACTAAATTACTAGACACAAGCATCATTCCCCAGCAATGGAAAATAGCCACAATATTTCCGATCAGCAAACCCAATAAACCAAAACACCTCTTAAATAGCTATCCAATGTCACTACTATCCTGTATATCCAAAACGCTAGAAAAATATCTAAAAGAATAATGTGGATGCTAAATCAAGAAAATCTGCTCTCCCCCAACCAGCACGCTTACAAATCAAACAGATGCACCATAGAACCTCTTTTAATATTAGATAACTATATATGCAACAAACTTTCTTCAAAAACCATATCTCTATACTGTCAATAGACATGGATAAAGCCTTCGACAAGGTAGGTGCGCACTGCATCTTGCAACAACTACGTGATTGGAAATTTTGGCCAAAAATAATAGAATTTATACACAGCTATCTCAAGTATCGAAAAATCCAAGTTAAAATAAACAACACTCTTTCAAATGTTGAACAACTTTATAATGGCATCCCACAGGGTTCACCATTATCTGTAACTTTGTTCCTTATAGCATTTAATAAATTAAGCATTACAAAATTTACTATGGCCTCTGCATATACGGTAAAACAAACAAATCCAATATAAAAAAACTATCCACACCCTATCACACCTCGATCCGACTCTCCCTAGGTGCATTTAGAACCACCCCAATCTACAACATGCTTGCAGAAGCTGGAGTTCCTGATTTAATAACCAGATTCCAATGGAGCATTGGAAGACAAATAAACAAAATTATGAACACACCCGGCTCATCCTTACAAAAAACATTAGTAAACCAACTCAGACGTAAAACAAGAACGCGAAAGACATCAAGCCTGCAACTCATCATCGATAAAGCAAGACCACTTGACATACTCATTCTGCCAAAGAAAAAAGGCAAAGAAAAACTTCCACCATGGTTCTTAAAAAAAAAAAACTGTCATGCTAGAGCTAACTGAGCACCACAAGGCCACAACACCCAACGAAGTATATTAACATAGCTTCAACAAAATCAGAAGTTAACACTCCACATGGCGGTTCATCTTCACAGATGGCTCAAGAAAAAAAAACATCACCGCCTTTAGCGTGGTCAACGAACAAAATATTATATTGAAAGCGTTCATCACACCAACATACACCTCAATCTTCACGGCAGAAGCAGAGGCGATACTAGCAGCGGCTGAGCTGGCAAGCGTAGGCTAAGCGGGAAAAGCACATTATATGCACCGACTCTCTCTCTCCACCCTACTTGCAATACAAATCGTCAACAATCAATGTACCTACAATACAAAAAATACGTGTGAAATCATCACTACAAGCCACAAAAAATTAAAACTGCTGTGTACACCAGGAACACGCAGGTATAAGAGGAAATGAGCAAGCGGATACAGCAGCTAAATATGCTACACAAGCACCATTACTCCTACACAACACTAACAAACAACAAAATATATAAACAAGCTCGTCAACAGTAACACAAATTGAAATTTTAAACGCCGTCTGGATCAACTACAATCACTTCTACAAAACGATAAACCCAAATAAACAACCAATTAACATACCAACATCGACAAATAGGAAGGATGCAATAATATTCACTAGATTCAGATTGACACACACAAGTCTAACACACGAACATCTCCTTAAACAACTACCTGCGCCAGTCTGCCCATACTGTAGCAAAACTACACTTACAATCCAACATTTCTTAAGCCACTGCAACTTTATAAAAAATATCTGCACCACCCTTAACATTCCCACTCCAAACCAACTCCTCGCACAGGTCAACCCAAACAACATAAGAGAAATTAACAAACAAATTAAAAATAAGAAATTAGAATAACAAAAAAATCAGCCTGAAGGCCTTCGTTGCTCTGGCTATACTACTTGTACCACAGAATTAAATTCTAGGCTACAATTAAAAATAAATAAATAAATATACACCCACATCAACTGCCAAAACTGTCGAGGAAAACATAACTCACCTTAAATTGATTGCAGCACTACAAACACTTAAAGGATCCACTCCAGGATTAAACAGAATATCTGATCATACGTAACAGCTCCCTTACCATAAAAAGCAGAATAAAAAACCTCTTTAACCAAATTTTCGACAACCACATACCTCCAGCTTAAAAATTAAGCCTAGACATACTGATTCTCAAGCCAAAAACTGACAAAACAAATATCTCCTCATACAGACCCATTTCCCTCAACTACTGTCTAGCAAAAACAGACAAAATTATAGCAAAAAGACTATGTTGGTTTGTGACCCACAACAAACTTTTAAATGCTAACCAATTTGGCTTTAAAAAAGGCAAATCAACTTCGGAGTGTCTACTATACGTAGACCATCTTATAACGAAGTCGAAGAGGCACACTTCCCTCTCACTCTTGACTTTTCAAGAGCGTTTGATCGAGTAGGTGTGCACACTATAACTGATCAACTCCAAGAATGGAAAACAGGCCTAAAAATAATAAATTACGTCAAGAATTTCATGCTCAATCGAAAAATAGTTCTCATAGTCGATCCGCACATGTCAAATTCACTCCCATTATCCAATGGTACCCCACAAGGATCACCTATATCCGAAATCCTATTTCTCATAGCATACAAAAAGCTCTGAAACATAATATCTTTACACAGGGAAATTAAATTTAACGCTTACGCCGATGATTTTTTTCTCATAATAAATTTTAACCAGGGACCGTAAGTTTTATTTTAAAAATTACGTTATACTGATTATATATTGATTTTTATGATTTTCCTCACCAATAATGATTCATTTTGAGTAATTTGACAATAACTTA
>NW_022872750.1:0-104664 GCF_011750605.1 Drosophila busckii | reverse complement strand
GTGAGAAAAAGGTGAGATTTAAATTCAGGCTTACGCCTGAATTGTTAAATTTTGAATACATTCTATTGGTTTTACATGCGAAAAAAATTCAATTGCACCAGCACATTGCCACTGCTGATCACAAGAGAGCAAAAGCATTGAACAACAAAAACAACGAAGCAACTGCATATACTTAAAAAAAAAGCAAGCAATTCCAATAATGATTTTAAAATGGATTTATGTGAAGCTTTGGTTGCAAGAAACATACCCTGGAATTTCTTAAAAACATGCTTGTCAAACTTTAGCTTACTATCAAGGAGAACACCTAAGTCATTTACTTCTGCATAATCTATTGAGAGGTAATCTGATCAAGTGTGGTAGGTTGACTATGTGAGGCGAGTGTCTATGGAAGAACATACTTTTAGAAGAGTTAAGTTTTAATAAGTTGTCTTCACCCAAATTGAACAAAGTGGTCAAATATATATGAATGTTCAAACGATAGGATAGCATACATTAAGGTTGAAATTCACAATGACTGAGGCAGATCATTGATAATAGATTAAAAAGCATATGGTCCAAGGTAACTACCCTGAGGAACTCCAGACGTTACAGACACTGGCATGAAAACTATACAACTATGCTATACCGTTAGTTAGTTAGGTAATTAGATACCCACTTCAAACAATTCTTTGGAAATCAAATAATATTTAATTTATTTATTAAAAGACGATGATTACCAGAATCGAATGCTGTACTAAAATCAGTATAAATAACATCAGTCTGCATTTTGTTTTAAAAAGCTTTAGCCACCCTTGAAGAAAACTCAAGTAAGTTGGTGGTGGTAGACTTTGTTTAACAAAAACCGTGCTATAGGTGATATAATGAACTACAGAAAATGCATAAGTGGGATGATAATTTTTTCAAAGAGTTTAGGTGTAGCAGACAATATTGAAATACCTCTATAGTTGTTTACGTGACTTTTAGGGCCATTCTTATGCAACGGAATAATGAATGATTCCTTCCAGACTGAAGGCAATGAGCAAGATTTAAAATTAAGTATATGGAACCGGCGCAATATCTAAGTACGCAACCTGGTATGCCATCTGGTCCTGGAGTGAACACAGGTTTCAGTAAATTTAGTTCACGCAATATCGATTCTTCGGTAATCACAGGCTCTGGAATAAAATTAGCTTTTTGTACGTTATAAGGATAGGGCGTAATTGATGAGTCGCTATTAACAGAATAAGTTGTTTGAAAAAAGTCTGCAAATAGATCGGCTGATGCCTGATCGTTATTTGACGTCGTATTTTCATATGTAACTGAATTGGGTATTAAAAAAGATTTTCGTTTGGAATTTACAAAATTATAGAACAGTTTAGGATCGTAAGCAAACTGAAGCCGGCAACGACATAAGTAATCGTTTTAAAGTTGTAAGTTTAATAAATTAAAATTAGACTTGGCAGTAGAATAGCGTGAAAAATCAACACTGTTCCCTGTACGCTTCTATTTTTTAAAGTATCTCGATTTTATATTTTTTAAACGAGCTAACTCATGGGTAAACTATAGAAGCTTTTTAGATCTACTAGGCTGCCTTCGAGGGACGCATTGATCAAAAAAGTTATTAAAGGCGTCATAAAAAATAAATAAAGAAATTCTAAGATTATACTGGCAAAAAAGTGAGACCAGTCATGATTTATAATAAGTTTATTTAATTTATTAAAGTCGGCTTTTTTAAAACAAAGGGGCTTAAATGCTACTGTACTGTGTACAGTTTAGTCCCGAACCGGCAGTTCTATAAGCAGTTCCAAAGTTGGGTGATAGGCATCTTCGGGGGGACTACACAATCGGATCAATTCTGCTAACAGTGCTAGCTGAAGGATCTGATACAAATATTAAATCAAGAAAACGGATGTTACACTTACGAACTTTATTTATTTCATTAAGTGAAAGATCAAATATGCTATTTACAAACTCATGAGAGCTAGTAGGAACAACTAAATTATCCACTGTGGACCAATATACTTCTGGTAAATTAAAGTCTCCCAGTACACATAAATAATCCCTATCAGAGAGCATAGAGGATATTTATTGTATATTGGATAAATGTTCATTATAAATTAAAACCTCCGATAGAAGTGGAATATAAGAGCATGTTATATAGAAGGAAATTTGACAGTCACTCTAACTGCAGTAAACTCAATATTAGATAAGCAACAAATTAATTCCGATAAAAGATCGGCTTCAACGGCAATTATAACGCCACCACTATGTGACATACGGTCACATCTATAAGTGGTATATTATAATCAAAAGAAATACAATGAACTAGAAGCTTCAGGCTTTAACCAGGTTTCAGTGAAGGCAAGAACATTACGAGTATAATCAAAAGAAATACTATCCATATCAGAGAACGGCATGAATGTGGCTGTTGCTGTCCGACAATTCTTCATAAGCCTTTACAAGCCTTTTGCGTGGGTAAACCAAAAGGCTTGAAAATGAATGGGAGGAAACACAAAAAAGAGGTCATGCCATTTTTTGCTCGGCTAATGTGCGCGTCTCTTTCGCTACCTGCTGTTGCGTCGGCGCGGCTGCCAGTGTATTTGAGTAAAGGCTTATGCCTCTGTTTTGCTTGCGCGCGTATTTACCCACACCTATGATTTGTGAATGCCACCATGGTGTCAAAAAAGGCCACCCTGCCGTTCTCTGATCCATATATAGTTTAGCTAATTTAGACTTAATACTTATGATATGCTAAAACAAACGAAGTAATTAGTTTTTTGAATCATTAGTAGGTTTAATTAGTAGGAAAATTTAATTTTGGCAGCGATTCACTTGGTCTGGTTTTATTTTTAAACTAACTCTTTAATAAGCAAGTCCGAAAGAAGTATAACAAATAGAGTCGAATAATTCTGGTGGCACGTTTAATTTAAATGAAGATATTTGTCTGGAATATTAAATAAAATTTATTCATAGCAGTATAAAAGGGCTAGGAGTCTTTGTTTGAATGTAAGCAGTTACATCTTCAACCAAAGTAACCGGGTTACATCTTCAACCAAAGATGTTTCCTTATAGGAACAGCTAATAAGAGGGTTTAGAAGCTGGTCGGGGAGTATGGAAACTATCAGTGGGCGGCGACATAACAATCTTTCTAACAATTTTAGATGACGGACCAGCCTCGACATCATTTATAACTATGCTAGGGTAAGCTGGAGTAATAGGTGTTACTGGACAGCTTACCAATGTTAGATCATTAGTTTTTTTTAGGTGTTACAGCCGTCACCAACTGAGAGTCGTCCAAAGCTTTAAAGTGCGTCTCCATGGATATAATCTCATCATTGAGTTTATTAAAGCTCTTTCGCAGAGCATAGAAATTAAGTTTAGTCTGTCGCATAAACTTAGACATGTCGGCGTCGGCTTCACGGCAAGATTCGCAAGACCAATTTAAGCTGGTCTCATTGACAATCGAATCTTTAACCCTAATTGTGAAACCTGCGCACTTGACAGCCAGCAACTAATGCACTCAGCATTCGCATCGCTTTAGCATTTGCAATTATTAATGCAGCAAGCGAACATGATGACAAAAAGTATATGCTTTGCGTAAGGGTAAATAAGTAACACAAATTTTAACAGTTAATGCAACGAATAAACGCACGACTAAGAGAGTACGTTAGATGAGAGCGTTAGTTATTTTAATGCGTGAGCGCAATTACAAAAAATGCAAGAACAACACACACTATTACAAGCACCATTCTAAAATTAGAAAAAAATAAAAACAGAGAGAGTAAGCAAATGAGAGCGTATAAAAGAGACGCTCAAACCAACAATAACAACACAACAATAAACCGCGAAAACAATTGTTAGTATATTTATGCAATTGAAACAACTCAACAATAAAATATTTTTACCAATCTTAATGTGCACACTTTCACCGTGAATATCAATATTAATATGCTAGTTTGAACAAACTAAAACACACAGATCAATTAATTATATCAGAGATAACAAAAAACACGTCCGTTCACTGCAAAAGCTAAGACATTAACATTATTCTACAATCTTACACTAAAAGACTACATTTTATTAATCGTTAGCTGACCGTCGGATTATGTGCGGCGTCATGTTTATGATTAAATTAGTTAAGGGGAAAATTGACTCTTCATATTTTTCCGAGTTCTCTGTACTGGTGTCAAGAAACTTTATTCTATCACTAAGCAGGTCCATCAGATTTATTTATTAAGCGATGTATTTTTTCCAATCCTTGCAACGAATGTTGGGTCTGTGTAACACACCATCCATCTCAAATTTTCTAAGCATCTTAGTAGATTTTTAAAAACTTATAATATAACTGTACGTTACACAGAAGTCCGATTAAATGCGCAAACGAAAATTGACAAAAAATGCGTGTCAAGTGCGTGTTTCTCAGCAACTATAAAAGCTAGAGCAACCAAACTTGGTGCGTAAGTGCTATACCCGGGGCAAATCTCCTTTTTTTATTTTATTTCCTCCTACCCCGCAATAAACAAGTGGACAAATTAAAGTTGGGCGCCACCAACTTTTAGCTACACTTTGACAAGGGCATCGCAGCAAATACACGCATTCACTCATGAACACATACACACAAATCAGCGGACGCGTCGCTGTAGTTTGTATGGCGCGTCAGCACGTGCACCCCGCTGCCTATATTGAAATGTAAATAAGTCCTAAGTTGTTTATCCGATCGTTCTGAAATTTTCACAATCGGTCCAAAACATGACTAGACAATTTTGTGATTTATTTCAGATTTAAAGATTTTCGTACTGCCTTATATATCGATTCTTTTTTATTTGCGGGGGAGGGGGGAGGAAATAAAAAAATAAAATAAAACGTAGTGTCCTGATATAGAGCACCTGTATACCAAATTGTGCCTAGTTTATAGTTGCTGAGATACACCACTCATACAGACGCGGACATGCTATAATGACTCAGCTCCGTCTGAGCTGATAAAATTAATTACTTTATGGGTCTTGCACGCCTCCTTCTCCCTGTTACTTACATTTGAGAACTTCATTGGACCCTTTTTTTTTTTACAAAAATGTCAAAGTGTATAAAAAGAATGTTTACTCCCACAAAAACCTGGAAAAATCTAAAATAAATCACACATAAACTTTGTCATGTTTTTGACCGATATATAATTATTCGCTTATCAATTTTTAATAGAGATACCGGGGCACACTGGTTCCTGTTGTATGGGAAAAGGGGCCAAAAATACTTCTAGTTGAGGTAGAGACTTGAAACTTTTGTTTAAAAATCGGCGGATCGGAGCACTATTTCATATAGCTGCCATAGGAACGATCGGTTCAGTGGTTTCGCTTATATGGAAGTGCGGTTATAAATACTTCTAGTTGGCATATCGGGCTGAAATTTTTATTTTAAGTTCTTTTCACACTTAGAAGTATAATTAAAAAATATTGAAGTGTTTCAGTCGTCGACTAAACGTTGAATCGATCGGTTGTGTCTTCGCAGTTAATCGCAGTTTAAGCGCACAGCTCAAGCTTATCCACTTTTCAAGCGCTCATTCTCTTTCACCTCGGATTCTTCCAAAAAAAAAAAAAAAACAAAAACAAAAAAACAACAACAGTAAGTCTTAAGTCACTAACATGCCCACTGGGCACAATAGCCAAGGGGCAAATAGCTTTGAAATGCTTAGCAATAGCCCCACAACCAAAAGGAAAAAACCTTCACCTCTATCAGAGGCTTTTCCAGAATTCCCAACGCCCAACTTACCCAATCCAAAATACTTAGTTATGTCAGCCACTGACAAAGAAAAACCCCTCTCATCATACTCATGCTTCGCAGTTCAACGAGCAATTAAAATAATTAGCCCAAAAATACTGAAAATCAACCAAATGCGAGATGGAAATCTGCTTATATTTGTCGAAAACCCGACTATTGCAGAAAAGTTTATTGCTGCCAAGGAGCTCCATGGCATTTGCAAAATCAAAACACAATATTACAACAATCTTAATCACTGCAAAGGTACAGTCTATGCTCCGTACCTTAACGAAGTTCCAACTGAGGAAATAGCACAAGAACTAAAATCGCAAGGCGTTGCAGAAGTTTATAAATACACAAGGCAAATTGCCGGCAGGGCAGTTCCGACCGGTGTAGTACAGCTAACTTTTAACCTCTTGAACCTCCCACACAAAGATTCAAATATCTTGGAACCTCGCTCGGGTAAAGAATTACGTTCCAAACCCCATGCGATGCAAAAACTGTCAAATTCTTGGACACACAGCCAAACACTGCAAAGGAAATACAACTTGCGATCCATGCGGCCTTCCAGCCCACCTACCGACTCCGTGCACTCGCACATTCTGTATAAACTGCAAGGGAGAGCATGCTGCTAGCAGCAGAGACTGTCCAAAATATAAAGATGCTCAGGAAATATTAAAAATAAAAACTAAAGAAACATGTACGATGTACGAAGCCAAAACGAAATATTACAAACAACAACCACAAACACTACCAAACACAAAAAAAAAACATACTCCGAAACAGCCACTACAACAGAATTACCAAAAGTAACGGCGACAGAAAATTTACCTTCGACCTCAAATAATCAAAACAAATCAAACGACAAAACAAAAATCAAAAACACACTAGATAAACCATACAACTTCACAAGCACAGAACACAATAAAAAAAATAATAACAGGAAAAAACTCGACCAAAACAAAAACGCACTCAAACAAGATAACAGACAACTCAACATACGAAGACATGATTACAAATAGCGACTCAGACTTCGACGAACAAATGAAAGCCGAACTAAAATTAATCAAAGCAGCAAGCCAAAATAACTCAACGCTCTCTCATATAGATAGTAGCAGAGAAGATGTTGAGTTGTGATAATAATCAGCCTTTACCTATCTCTACTGGCCCTCCCCTCACTTCTTGCGATCGCCTACAATGTTCTCTGCATAAAAGCGCAGTATCGCGTGACTGAGTGGGGAGCTAGAAAGAGAAGGAGAGATCACTTAAACACAATACGAAATCTTATCAAAAACAAAAAAAAACCTTCTCACTTACCCAATGACACTCAATATAATCCAATGGAATATCAATGGATATAAAGACAAACACTATAATCTCTCCCTCCTAATACAAAAATACAAACCACAAATATTAGCACTTCAAGAAACTCATCTCACTAACCATGACACAACATCACACCAAACCAATTCTTACTTTATAAAAAAAACGATATAAATATACTAGCCCCCAAAGCTAGCAGAGGAGTAGCGCTTCTAATATCCAAATCAATTGAACATAAAATAGTAAACTGCCAGTCAAATATTTTAGCAATGGCTGCTGAAATTCAATCCAAAACCCCTTATGTCATAAACAGCATTTACATAACACCAACTGAGAAATTTGTTGAACAGGACTTGCACGACCTTATCAACAACTTCAATAAGCCTGTACTAGTGCTAGGTGACATCAATGCCTGGCACTCACTCTGGGGATCACCCTTAAACAATAAAAGAGGAAACATTACAATTACATTCATTCTAAACAGCAATCTAATAGTTTTAAACCAAAGGAGATGCCACACACCACTCCACGCATAACGCTTTCACACAAGTAGATGTATCCATCTGCTCTCCACCTCTTAATTTAAACGCATTCTGGTCAACCTGCGAAGACGTATATGGAAGCGACCACTATCCAATACACTTACAGCTATTCCCAAAAATACTCACCAACTCAGCCCACAGAACGCATAAATACAAATTACACTCAGCAAATTGGGAACTATTTCAAAATAATGTGTACGAACTATCACACAAAATACACATCACAAACAAATCAGCAGCACAATTCTTAAAAGTCATTAAGGCAAGTGCAAATAACGCAATACCAAAAACTAACCCAATAAAAACTAACCCTAATATAACCTATTGGTGGAGCTCAGAATTAGAAATCCTGAAAAGGAAAAAAATCAAACTTCTTAACAACCTTAGAACACATTTAAGCACAGAAAACTTGCTGAAATACAAAAAAGCAAACGCCAAATTTAAATACATTGCCAAAAGAGCTAAAAAAAAAACTAAATTTGCCGATTTCACCCAGAACATAAACCCTAACACATCAACAAAAACATTATGGGAAAAAGTTCATACCATTACAGGAGTCAGGAAAAAAATGCACATACACGAAATAGAAATAGAGACAGGCAATGACTGTGACCCAACAAACATAGCCAACGCATTCGCCAAACAATGGTCAGAATACTCAAAAGACTCAAATTTCCCACCGTACTTTCAACAAAACAAAGCCAATCATCATATCCACCCACCCATAACATACTCCCCAAGAAACAGAGCTAAAATTATTGAAACACCCATTACGCTACTTGAACTTTTATCAAGTCTCAATAGCCTAAAAGGCACCACTCCCGGACACGACAACATAAGCTATCAAATATTAAAAAAACTCCCTGCCATAGCAATCAATAAACTTTTAGACTTATACAATAAAATACTACAATGGAAAATAGCCACAATAATTCCGATTAGCAAGCCCAATAAACCAAAACACCTCTTAAATAGCTATCCAATGTCACTACTATCCTGTATATCCAAAACGCTAGAAAAAATAATATCTAAAAGATTAATGTGGATGCTAAATCAAGAAATATCTGCTCTCCCCCAATAAAGCACGCTTACAATACCAAACAGATGCACCATTAGAACCTTCTTTTAATATTAGATAACTATATGTATATGCAACAAATCTTTCTTACAAAAAACCATATCTCGATACTGTCAATAGACATGGAATAAATCCTTCGACAATGGTAGGTGCGCACTGCATCTTGCAACAACTACGTAACTGGTAAATTTTGGGCCAAAAATAATAGAATTTATACGCAGCTATCTAAAGTAATCGAAAAATTCCAAGTTAAAATAAAGCAACACTCTTTCAAATGTTAAAACAACTTTATAATGGCATCCCACAGGGTTCACCATTATCTGTTAACTTTGTTCCTTATAGCATTTAATAAATTAAGCATTATTATTAACGAACATAAATTTTTTACACATACAATGTACGCCGATGATCTCTGTCTTATTTTCATTCCAAAACCTGGTTATGTTACTAAAGTTAAAAATCTATTTGACAAAATAAATCAATGGTGCAATTTTACTGGAACAAAAATATCAAGCGACAAATCATCTCACTTACATATATGTAAAAAAACACAACTGTACAAACATAGAAATAACAATAAACAACACTAGTATACCTAATGTACAACATCTTAAAATATTAGGATTAGTTTTTGACTCAAAACACTCTTGGAACGAACATGTTAAACTTTAATTAAATCGTTAAGCTTTAAATTAAATATACTTAAATTTTTAAGCAGTAGCAATCTTATGTGTAACACCACATCACTCATAAATATTTCAAAATCAATAATACTATCAAAAATTGACTATGGCCTCTGCATATACGGTAAAACAAACAAATCCAATATAAAAAAACTCTCCACCCCCTATCACGCCTCGATTCGACTCTCCCTAGGTGCATTTAGAACCACCCCAATCTACAACATGCTTGCAGAAGCTGGAGTTGCTGATTTAACAACCAGATTCCAATGGAGCATTGGAAGACAAATAATAAGAATTATCAACACACCCGGCTCATCCTTAAAAAAACACTAGTAAGCCAACTCAGACGTAAAACGAGAACGCGAAAAACATCAAGTCTGCAACTCATCATCGATAAAGCAAGAGCACTTGACATACTCATTCTGCCAAAGAAAAAACACAAAGAAAAACTTCCACCATGGCTCTTCAAAAAAGAAACTGTCATGCTAGCGCTAACTGAGCACCACAAGGACACAACACCCAATGAAGTATATGAACATAGCTTCAACAAAATCAGAAGCGAATACTCCTCATGGCGGTTCGTCTTCACAGACGGCTCAAGAACAAAAAACGTCACCGCCTTAAGCGTAGTTAACGAACAAAATATTATATTGAAAATGTTCGTCACACCAACATACACCTTAATCTTCACGGCAGAAGCAGCGGCTGAGCTGGCAAGCGTAGCTAAGCGGGAAAAGCACATTATATGCACCGACTCCCTCTCCACCCTACTAGCAATACAAAACGTCAACAATCAAGAACCTACAATACAAAAAATACGTGAAACTATCACTATAAGCCACAAAAAGTTAAAACTGCTGTGGACACCAGGACACGCAGGTATAAGAGGAAATGAGCAAGCGGATACAGCAGCTAAATATGCTACCATTACTCCAACACAACACTAACAACAAAAAAGATATAAACAAGCTCGTCAACAGTAACACAAAAGAAATTTTAAACGCCGCCTGGAACAACTACAATCATTTATACAAAACGATAAACCCAAATAAACAGCCAATTAACATACCAACAATGACAAATAGGAAGGATGCAATAATATTCACTATCAGATTCAGATCGACACACACAAATCTAACACACGAACATCTCCTTAAACAACTACCTGAGCCAGTCTGCCCATACTGCAGCAAAACTACACTTTCAATACATCACTTCTTAAGCCGCTGCAACGCTATAAAAAATATTTGCACCACCCTTAACATTTCCACTCCAAACCAACTCCTCGCAGAGGCCAACCCAAACAATCAATAAATATTACAAATTTCACATAATATTCATATAAATAAACAATTTATAAACATAAATCAGCCTGAAGGCCTTTGTTGCTCTGGCAATATCAATTTTGTACCATAGAATTTAATTCTAGGCTACAATTAAAATAAATAAATAAATTGAAGTGTTTGCACACTTCCACGTCCACCCTAAATAGCCCCACCCCAAAAAAAGAACAAAAGGTTGTGATTACAAAAAAAATAAAGTGGTAGATTTTCGGTTTGAAACTTTTTCATTTTCAAAAACTTAAAAATTGATAATTACATATGAATATACATTTAAATTTTATTCGAATAAATTTCTGCCATCTAAAAGATCATATGCTGAAATTAATAATACTGACTTTTTTGAGCATGGGAGTTTTCTTTGGCCATTAAGGAATGGATCTGAGCTCAGAAGCAATCTATTTATTAAGTCCGTATTTGTAACAATGCGTGACATCTTCCGAGTGTGCTGCCTTCCGAACATTTTAATGTCCTTATTTTTTGATTCTGCAGCTTCTTCAGATAACTCCCCAATTGGCAAAATTGCATGACTTATTACATCTGGAGCATGTACCAAAACTTTGTGTAGTGAGGCTGGGAGATAGAACTAAGGATATAACTTGATAAGCTTTTTGGCAGTGTCTAATGCAAATTCGCCAAATTTATTTACGTTGGTCTTGTAACCAGATGCCATACATTGCAGCAATGTTGCACACCGGATTATAACATGTTCGCAGATTCCTGTAATTTCGGCTGCCATTTTCGGGTTATTAAAAATGCTCTGGCCGTATTGTCATCATTAGAAGTGCCACTTCCTCCACTTCTGGGTATGTCCACCAATAGACCCATCTTTTTGCAATCGGGCTTTTTTATACAGCATGGCATCTTTCCCTTCGGCACTACTAAATCGCCAACTTTTTAATTCTAGTCTGTATGAGACATGCAAAAAATATTCAAAACATCTACTGTATGAATAAACCTTCTTAGTCAAGCACTTTTCATCTTATTATTCATCTCTGTTGGCTTCGTTTCACATATAGAGCACTTGGAAGATGATATGTTGCTCAGGCCACTACAAATTTTGCCATCAACCATGGTTAACTGCAAACGATGTTCAATTTGAATTTGTTTTGCAGATATTGAACATTTTGTTGGCTGTAACAGCTGAATTTTGTTTTTGAAATATTTCTCTTCATTTAGAGCTGAGTAGTTTCTTTTTTAAATTGAAATCTCAGTGGTCGGCAGTAGAGATGGGCGCGTGTCGGTTTTTCCTAACACGACACAACACTTACACGAAATGCTAACAGCCAACACGCACTCACACGCACTGTCAAAATCTAGCAAAACACGGCACGTCCCGACACGCACGACATTAAATATAAATAAAAAAGAAACAAATTTTACTTCATATTTTTATTTAAAAATATAATTATGTCTAAGTTATCACTCAGCATTCAAGAGCAGCGCTCATTTAATATAAGCCTGAGGTTGAGAAAACTCGTTGGCTTGAAGCAGAACTTACAGGGATATTTAAAATTTCTTTAGCCAGCTTTTGCAATATTTTGAGGTCACTTGCATTTTTCAAAAACTCTAATATATTGTTTAAGCACTTAAATATTTTCAATAGAAAAGCTACGGTCAAATATTGATCAAATTTAAAGATCAAACACGAACACGCACTAAAAGCAATATTTCAACACTTACACGTCGTGTTGAGTCGTGGGTGTTAGTGACACGATCAAAAACACGACACGCGCGCACCTCTAGTCGGCAGTAACGTGTTGATGAAGGCCGCGGATCCTTCCAAATTATCTTGCGGTGCTTAGGATCATCTGCTGTTGTTAATAATGGCACGTATGATGTCAGAAAAGGCTGGAATCTTTCATCGTTATTGAGGACTTTTTGCTTATATTCTGAATATCCAGTGCTGCCGTCAAATCCCCATTTCCAATTAAAACTAGCTGGTGAACAAAATCATCTGCAAGACTGTCAAGACCATCACGCTGAAGTCGTACAATCCGCGACGCCGTGTGATTGAGCAAGCTCTGCAGCTCGACTTCAGCTTTTGATTCACCTACACTGATTTTGTTGGAGTAGCTAAGTGCCTTCGCTTTTAGCAAAAACTTGTAGCTTGGTAAGAAATCGTATGACGTTTTGAAATTGATAAAGCTTCGTATTAGCAGATATTGATATTTGCTCATGTTTGCTTCTATGAGCAGTGATATGACCTTATCGACGTCAGCTTTGGTATACATTTGATTAATTTAAGCTTTTGACAGCTCAGCAATTCTTCGTCGCTTTGTTCTTTTGGATGACTCACCAAAATGACCTTTCGGACGTTCACGCTTGGCACTTTTACCCGTTTGTTGAGATCTACTCTCGGTGCTTTCTATTGAAATAGTTTCTTTTGCATTTAACCACTCCGATTTATTTTGAAGAATGGTTGCTTTTACTTTTATATTGAATCCAAAATTATGAAATATTTTTTACATATGTATCCAATACATTTCGTAAGCTCGCTCATCTCGGGTACAAAGCCGATATTTTCAATATTGCTTTGCACATGATCCACAATCTTCAGATATTTTACTGCATTGATACCTATGCACCAACGATTGAAAAGGTATAATCGTGTAAAGACGTGATATGAGTCGGCTTTTTAAACCAAATTAAAAAAAGCATTAATAATTATAATTTTAACCCAATAAGAACATAAAACTCGAAAGACGAAGATAAAGACAAAGCACAAGGCAAAGCAACCGCTTTGCAAGGAAAATTTAACCTTA
Organism: Drosophila busckii; assembly: GCF_011750605.1. Classification (NCBI taxonomy): domain Eukaryota; kingdom Metazoa; phylum Arthropoda; class Insecta; order Diptera; family Drosophilidae; genus Drosophila; species Drosophila busckii. The sequence goes on along the minus strand of NW_022872750.1, from coordinate 91,203 downwards.
AAAAAAGACGCCGTTAGTATATTGTAGATTATGCACACATCTGCAAATTTCTGCAGCTAATTTTAACTCTCTTATTACCTTAAGACACACACAAACTCAGGGGAAAACAACTAAATTTTTAAGTAAACATAATAAAGACACACACAAAATGTACAAAAATAGGTTAAACTAAAACAATAATTTTAAAACAACTACAACACAAATTAGTTTTTTTCCATTTAAGAATATAAAATAAATACCTTCAACTGTGAAATCCATTCAAAATAACTCAAATTGATAAACTTTCTGAAGTGACTCTTCTTATTGCACTGCGTGCAGCTGCGCACTAAAAATGAACACGTGTTCACATCTTCAATGCTATATTTAGAAAGTCCAGTTAGATTTCCAGAAAAAACCGTTTTGCCATTACAAAGTTTGGACTTTTTAGGGACAGTTTGTTTACTTTTTGTAATTTTTTTTCATGAATTTTTTGAATTTTGGCCTATGGAGGGAACCACTGTGCGGGGTGCGCTAGCTGACCCGCCAACGAAAACGAGCTTTGACGTATGTATGTATGTGTTTGCTGCGATTCCTTAGTCAAAATGTTGGTTGCGCCTTCACTTGTTTTATTTACGAAATATCTGCAAGTGTGTATATGGTTGTGTTTCAGAGGTTTTACAATCATGTGCCAAAATCACTAGATTTCGGGAGGCACGTAGAACGTGCTCATGAACTTGTTTAGTGCTTGATCAGCCGTTCAAGGCTTGACGCCAAATTTCTATGTATTGCATAACCAAACAACAGGTGTGATTCAACTACAGATAATTCCTTCAACGCAATTTTAATATTTAGCTTAATGGAAGACCTAAAGTATTTTAAATTAATTTTCTTTATTTATACTGAAAATACAAATTATGTAGAAAATGTTCTTACAAATTGGCGACTTTGACCGGATACAAAAACCATGGTTTTTCATGCACGCTTTTTCATATTAAATGCATTGCACAGAAACATGATTTTGCGGTTTATTGACGATCAGTTGCTCGAAGCTTTTCTTCCACAGCTTCACGGGAAGCTTCTGACAAATCGGTAGCTTGTATATACTTTTGAACTCCTACCAATGATTTTTTAAGAGCATCAAAAGAGCTAGAATACAGCATCTTCTTCTTTACCTGCAAAATAAACAAAATTGTTTAAGTATAAAATATTTATTATTTATTTATATAATTTATTTATTAAGTATAGACCAGAGAACGGCAATTGTGGCACTTTTTAAGCACAATGGTAGCACACACAAAAATCAAGTGCGATACTACACGCCCAGTACTACGCAGAAAAAATTAAGCGACACAACAAAAAATTGCTTGTGCGGCGCACAATCAGCGCACAAAACACCTGGAGAGATCCGAGAAAAGGTCCGTTGTGTTTTTACCCACAACGAAGCAAGCGCAAAGGAAATGTGCGCGAGGTCGATCGGCTGGCATATAAATAAGCGAGAAACAATATCGCTTGCTGTCTCGCTCTGTCTGCATTGGCAGCGACGCCGACGCGACAGCAGGTAGCGAAACAGAAGCACGCAGAAATATTTTGACCCTTTTCTTGTGTTTTGCTTCGGGTAAGAATTGCCTGCGCACAAAATGCTCTGCTGAAATCATTTTTTATACGCACAAGTAATTGCATTGTGGTCTGATCCACAATTTCGCTTGTGTGTGGCAGTACTACCATGGTGTACGCGTTATGTTTTTAGTGGTGCGTGCACCCATGCCGTTCTCTGGTATGGACCATAAAAGAATTCACATAATTGTTAAACTTTGAATTTACTGATTTTAACAGAAGTTTTGATTATATCAATTCTAATAAAGCCACGGTGATAATAACATTAAAAAACTATTGCGTATTGCTAATTTTATTATACTGAATGAAACTAAAAAAAAAAAGCTGAATAAAATGCAAAAAAAAAAGGTTTCTTCTTATAAATATATATATATATATTTTTTTGAATAAATTAAATATATATTTTAAGAAAAACAAACTTCGAATAATGCCTTCCGGTTTCGAAAATACAACTGGAAAACCCAGGCAAATTAAAATGTTCTCTCAACAATGGAATGTCACGAATTCAATAGGTTTGCGAATATATATGAATGGCTTTTTGTCTTATTTTTTTCGATTCCATCTATTTCGAGCCTAGTAGTAAGGTACGAATTGACGAATGAATGTTGAAAAATTCATGCAACTGTAGTAGCATTTGTTGTTGAAATACATTTACAGAAATACTGTTTAGCTTAAAAAGTTTCCATACTTATAAAGTATATTAAACCACAAAATACGATGTATGTTATCCGGCTAAAGAATTTAACAGTGGCCTGAAGTGACTAAACACATAAGCATATTTTAAAAAAAGTACATATTTATACCTTAGCAGTGTCGGGACACCAAGACATAAGGAACAGTTTTTGCTTCTTAGAGCTCTCAGATGTGCCCTGGCATTGATGCATGTATTCAAAGTCAAACAAGCCATACCTAAAATATATAAAAGAATTTCAAGATTAAATTATAACAATTGCTTTGGTTAAAATTTACATCTAAATATGTATACAATGATAAGTTAATTACTCAAACTCTCTAACAAGCTTCGGGTTTTACCTGCACCTGCTTAAATGTTACTTTGTGTACATAACATATATATATTTAAGTGGGAGGAATTAAAAAAATAGAATTAGAGAGAATAACAGAGAGACCGATATGGCTATATCGACTCAGTTTGTCTTGCTGATCAAGAATTGATATTTTTAAAAAGGTCTGTTCATAATTCCAAGGGAATAAAAATTAAAAACAGAAAGCAATTATTTAATTACATTAAGCTGGTAGGATATAGAACATTTTATAAATGTTTTATAACAAAAAATATAATAATGTAAAAATTAAAGATATTATCTTTACTTTTTGCATTACATAATATACGAGTTGTATTGCATTTTCAGGGCCTGGCATTGTGCCACTCTTTTATTAATTATGCATAATAAGAATGCTATTACTGTGACCTCTCATATTGTAATATCTTTACTTTTTGCAGTATTATATTTTTTGTTATAAAACATTTATAAAATGTTCGATGTGTACTGGCACAGTACAGTACAGTATTTCCACACCTGGAAATAAGAGCTTGAAATATTGAACGATAAACGAAATTTTTTGCCATCGGATCTAATATTATTTCTTATAGTTTCATTGCTTCATAACTATAATTTTGAAGCTCAATAAATTTAATACTTATGTTCATATGTATTCTAAAAAAAAATTTTTTTTTTGTCCAACTGTTCTTTAAAGAGTATTTTATAGATTTGTAAACTATTATTTAATATCTCTAATAATCATAAAAAATATGCTTTCCACAACATTAAATAACATGCGTACGCAAATAAGTCGCATATAATATACTTAATGAAATAGCAATCTTGTTTTATTTAAGAGAAGTACTTTTCCTACCGGCACTCTCCCGGACCACACTTTTGAATATCTTCTAGAAACTGGTCGTATTCACTGTTGCGATCGCCAACGGTTTCAACATCAATTTGCTTTTCGTCGCGAATGTAAAAAATAACATAGCGGTGTTTTTTGTCCTTCTTTATTTCCTCATATGTTGTCTTGCATACATCCGAAACAGTAACTCCAGAAGCCTGAAAGTAAATACATTAAAAACAAAATATTTTAATTTTCAGTTTTAATTGATTTTAACAGTTTTTGATTTTTAAGCTTCTGTTTTTATACACTTTGACATTTTTGTAAAAAATGGAAAAAGGGTATTATGAAGTTGCTCAAATGTATGTAACAGGGAGAAGGAGGAGGGTAAATAAAGTATAAATTTTGCTAAGCAGCAATTTAAACTGAGTCGATTGAGACATTCTGTTTGTATGTCTGTGTGAGCAACAAGAATTTCAAGACTATAAGAACTAGAGACTCCAAATTGTAGTGTTTACAGCTATTCGTAGATCGAGCAAATCAAAATAAAAACTATTTAGAAGCCAGTAAAAAAAAATCTTTAAAAATCTGAAATAAATCACAAATTGCCTAGACATTGTTTCGATCCGATTGTTACAAGTTCAGAACGACTTGGATAAAGCAGCTAGGGAATATTTAACATTGGCAATTTTCAGATATAGACTAGCGGGGTGCTATCGTGCTGACAGGCGCCATACAAACGTCGCATGCCCGACCAGCGGCGGCGTCGCTGCTTGACGCGACAGCGAAAACGAGCTGAGACGCTTAGCGTTGTGTCTGGTGTTTGTGAGTGCAATGCGTGTGGTTTGTTGCGAAAAACCCTGTCAAAGTGATTTAAATGTGGTGCGCGCGCACAAACTTTAACCTGTCCACTTGTTTTTTTTTTATCTTTTATAGGGGTGCCACAGAAACCACACGTGAAATGCTGTTCCGTTATTGAATTTGGAATAGCAAAACTCAGGAAATCAACTTCAGTTGCCTAAAAAAGTCTTGTAATTCTAGCCATTTTTGACGTAGCTTAATTATACAATAGACTGCATTTGAACAGCGGAAAGAATCAGTATTTTTCGTATAATCACGATTGCATTCTTAGATGTACATAATAGCAGTTCTGCAAAACATAATGGAGGGAGAGGCCTTGTGGAATTGTATACAAAATATCAATGCAAATGAATTTGCATAGGCTTTATATTGTAAGAGCCCCGCATCAAAGTGCTTAGGGGCCCCAGTCACTGACACAATTTATTGATTTTGCTAACTCAAAATAATTAATTTTTATTGATAAGGCTGTAGAAATATAGATTTGTGAAATTTCTAAGTATTGACCAATTCCCGTCAGACATTATTTTTATGTTCTAGAATAAAATTAAAAAGAGAACGAAAAAATATGTGAATCACTTTTTGTCTGCCAAACAAAGGTGTACCATTTTTTTATTTTTATAGTTGCTCGATAGTTGCAAAATATCGCCAACTATACGTATATTTGACAACTCTAGACATGCCGGCATACATCCATGTTTGCAAACTTAAAATAGTTTTACGGCAAAAATATACATATACATATGTATGTATACAAAAAAAACCCATGCTCACCCACACATAGTTTTATATATATATATATATATATAAAATATTTAGAATTTCTCACAGTATACATAAATGTATATATATACATGCGCATGCATACATGTACGTTTATAGTTTGTACATATGTATGTTTGAATATGTCAGCTTCCCGACTGTTTTTTACATATACATGTACATACATATATGTTGGTGTGAGTATTGGCATACGTCAGCTGTAATATGTACATCCACACATACATACATATGTATATCCGAATACAAAGCACACTCATTTGAAATACATATGTATAATTTGGTGAATAATTATAACACATTTGTATATGTATGTATATGGGCAATATAATTAAGTATGTACATATAGTGTAGTGTATACATAAATATATTTAAATACATATGTATATTACATACATAAAATAATAACCAAAAAGCCTTTGGTATATACCATTGTGTGTATATACATATGTACATACATTCGTATTCGTATATGTGCATAAAATCTTATGAATGCATGCATAATTCATTTCTGTGGGATAGATTGTATTATGTATAACTCATATTAAGTTTTGTATCGAAATTTACATACAAAATTACAATAAATTATTGTTGCTATTGTAAGTACGTACAATTATTTAAACGTATATATGTATATATATATATACGTATGTACCCGAGTATGAATGTATTTTGAATTATAATCAAGTCTCAAGTATGAACACAATTATAAACATATGGATGTATATACATATGCATGTATATATATAAATTTTTTTTTTAGAAAGAACATTAATACATACACATTGGTAAGTGTGCATGTGTACATATACAAAATACACATAGTCGGTATGCTTACAGTTTGAATATGTACATAAGATTCTTTTATGAATCATCGTAAGTATACATAATTATGTTCAATGTGCATGAATATATATGTAAATATTTTTTACGCCTATATTTACATAATTTCTATTTTAAGGAATCTAATTAAAACTCACCATTTTTTAATAGTTATTTTCGAAAAATTTGGAACAACCAATAAAATTCTGATGTACGCTAAAATACAAATACTTTTCAGTCTTCAGACACCAAATGAACAACCAAACTCACTTTAGGTGTTAGTTCATCTGCATAGCTTAAGAGATGCCTCTTTTATCGAAATTTATCGGGTAAAATATTTCGATACCAATATTTCAAAAAGGTAAACGCTGAGAAAGGAACAAAAACATTTTTGGCTATTACAACCTTAAACTTTCAAAAACTGAAAGAAATGAATGCTCCAAAATGTATTGTAACATACAACAAATTTTACGCGCGAAACCAATTCTCATAAAAATATTATTTCAAAAAGTTTTTAAAGGAAATATTTTGATGGATCGATACATTATAAACTGAAAGGTACATTTTTTTTTCAATATTTTGCTACAATTTTTTTCAAACTGGCACCGTCAGAATAACATAGGTTGTGAACATTTTCTAAGGTCATGATGGGTCATGAAGTGCAGAGCAGAGAACGGCAAGGGTTGAACTTATTTAGTACAATGGTAGCACCAAAAAAGACAAGCGCGAGACCTTACGCACACACAGAAGACAAGGGAAAAGGTATATATGGGCACCCACAACACAAAATGTGTGCACACACACAACGCACAAGGCACATACGCGAACACACAAGAAAAGTACTAGTAAGCTGCAGCCACAATTTCGATTCTGTGTGAGAGGACCACAATATTGGTACACATTGTCATTTTAAGGATCATGCCGATTTCTGAAGCACAGTCAGTATACATTTATCCCCGTGCTTTAAGCCATTTGCAGCAGGGAATAAATTCTTCGGCACGGGCGCGAAGAGTTAGTCGTTCAAACACAGCCACCGCAAACATAAAATGTTTTTCTTCCTAGTTTTTCACAAAGCCACAACCAAAGCCAAATTGATGCGGATTGGAATTATGTAAATGTTTTATGTTACGAAAATACCATATTAGCTATATTCTGTATAATGATAACATGGTGTTTTCCTATCATAAACATATTTATATAATTCTGACAAGAAATATAAATTCTCTGAATTAGGAGTATAATTGATTAAGTTAAAAATTATTAAATTAACAAACAATTATTAAATAGGGCTCTGTAAATGCAATACAATGTCTTTCAAGGCATAACAGAGTAGAAATTGATAAGTTTAATTTTTTCTGTGCTAACAAAATTTGTTGAAATATACAGAAAACGGCGGCAGATAACGCGAGAATAGATACACAAATGCTGAGCGCAGTCATAAACAGCGTTAGCTACCTCACCGCTAAAATAGAGACTTGTGTGTATGTATTATATTATTATAGCAGACCGCTCTCAGATATACTATTGAGCATAATTGGTGAACTCTGATATGTACCAGGGGTGGCACAGAAATCTCGGAAGATTTTGCCTTAAGTAGATTTTAAATTTATATAAATTAGGGTCATGTGATTTCTTTTTTAGTGTATTTAGTCTGAGTAAACGCATATAAGAGTTGCTAACATACATACAAAAAAATTACCTCAAATGAATTGCATATTTTACTATTGTTTTCAAAGAAGATTCTTCAATATAAAAATAATATTGTATATTTCATAGAGCCGAAAATAATATAATCCGCTGATTCAACTTTTATTTTGGCTTGTGAATAGAATGTTTCAATTATTAGTATAAATAAGTTTAAAAAAAAAATACAAATTACTCCTGTTGGATCAGAAAGCAGCTGCCAAAAAATTACATGAAGTAAATTTGACAAATAATTTACAGCGCCTGACAACAAGCAGAATTCAAACATAATATATATTATATATAATATCATATAATTTAATTGAGAAATAGAAGCGTTCAAGCTTAAAGCGAGCGCATCAAAAGTTGGAACACACTAAAATATTAATTTGAATTAAGTACACAATAAGCAAAGCCTTCTCTGCAAGCTGAATCTTCTAATCTGTATTTATGGTATCATATAAGCTACGACTACTTTTATTAGGAAAGTAAAAAAATTAAATCAACTGATTGAAAATCATGAATTTAGAAATTTATTGACTTTTCTAAAATTATATATATAATACAGAAATCTCCGGCGCAAGTGATGAAGATTTTAAATTCATATCCAACAGGGCTCTGTATCACCTAAAATTATCTCGTATATGATTTTGGGTAGATATGAGGTTGGTTTTAAGTTCTGTGTCAACCCATTTTCTGTGGCATCCCTAAAAATTGCCAGCTTCCACCAAAATTAAACCAAAATCGATGATATTAGATAAATGCCAAAAATTATTAAAAAGTATTCAGATACAGCTCAGGCTGGTAGCCCTGGATAACACATATGAGACTAAAAATCATAATAGGTGAAAAGTATTCGATTTCAATAGAGTATCGATACGCAATATAGTAATCAAAGAATTGACAGTGGATATATAAAGATATTTTTATTGTGGCTTGGAAGCTTAATAACAAGTTGTAATTACTACGCGGGTTTCTATATTAAGTTTTGAAGTTAATTATTGAATGAATGATAAAAGTACGAATTGAAGCCTAAGCTATATTATTTAAATGTAAATATTTTTCGAGTGTATACATACGTACATATGTACGAAGTTTTCTGAACTTACTATTTAAAAGAAAAACCAAGATCTGATCTAAACGTTGCCGGCTGAAATTGAAAGTGTGCAATATAAATATGAATACGAATATACATGTATAAATATATGTATGCATGCATACAATAGTATTACTTTTTTAAATAAAATTTCATGAACATTCGAGTTCCTATAAATTATACAAATGCTTACATTTTTGTACAGCAGCAAGTATATATACATGTACATACACATGCATCCCTAATGTGTACATATAAATCGATATATGAAAAAATTTAACTGATTAATAGTGTACCACAATTATCATATAGTATATGATTAATAATACTCAATGCAGTAAATTAAATGTCGTCCAAGCAAACAATACTCATAAGAACACAAATCCATATACAATGTATACTATAAATGTATACATCCATCTAAAATTACATCAGTCTGTTAGTTACCAGCTTAACAATCACTTCATCCTTATGCTTGCTTATAACTTTCGTTAAAAAAATTACATCATGTTTTCTTGTCATACAATATTAAGATATTGGACAATTGTCGGCTTATAATACTTAGCTGATTAGAGAAAAGATATCCATGATATGATCATCCAATTTACATTTTATCAGTATCATTACGATCCGTAACATTTGTATGTATATTTATGTACATATACATATATGTACATACATTATGTGATTGAACAATCAGGAGTGTTATCGACTACTTCGGTGTTGCCAAAAATCGAGTTTTGTACAAAATGATTAGTGTAGGGGTACAATCCACAATCAATTAAAATAATACGCATAATTGATCTTCAGATTACACATTTGCTGAACATTTCTGATACACATTTTTAGTAATTAGAAGTAATTTTAATTTTGAATTAAACATTTAGAGTATTTCCATGATGTGATGTCTCGAACGTGGTGTAAAACACTTAAAGTAAAAAAATGTATAAATATGACATATTTTTTTGAATATATGATTAACATTATATTCGCATTAAACCTCATCAAATATTATTTTTTCTGCAGCCTGTAATTTTTCATTTGTAATTTGTCATTTATGCGTATCACCATGCTTTCCGAACTAGAATTCAATCAGCAAAACTGTATCGATATGTTTGAGAATAATTTGTTGAAAATAATTTGTTTTTCACTTAATAACTTAAATAGTGAAAATAATGTAAAATAAGAAAAAAAAATCAAAATCAAATTATTTCTGAATAATTTTAGTAAAAAATTATTATTACTTAAAATCAGAAATAATCTATTATTTTAAATTATTTTTTTACTGTTTAAGATATTAAGAGAAACCCCATTTATTTTCAACAAATTTTTTCAAAGATTCTTTTTGATTTTAAGTAATAGTAATCATTAACATATATCATTAGATACTTCACAATAGATTAGTAATATGTAGTACTGGTTACTTAATTTTCAATGTAGACAATGTGAGTTTGCTGACTCGATATGCAAACTACGCTAATTATGTTAAGCTCAGTCATTATAATATATGTATGTAGAGTTCCAATAAACAAAACAAACTTTAGTAGAAAGGTTTCAAATGTTAGATATGTCCACCGAATTCAGCAAGAAACTGGGTATAAGATCAAGTCTTGGCCACACGAGAATAGTAAAGAATTACATCAAATTGATGTATTTTATTACAGCAACCTCTTTCGCAGACGTGCAAATAAAGACTTTTACAATGTGAAAATAGAGTTTTAATCATTTTTGATATATGTATATGTATATAAAAACTGACGTGCTACGAACTCTAATCAGCCTTTAGTTTCTGACAAAGTTTGTAGTTTAAAGGTCTTTTGCACTTTATTTCAGGATTCCGAGCTTGGTTTTCTAAAGTAATCCTAAATGCGCAAGAAATTCTGTCAAAGGTTTCTATTGAGTTTATGTAGTGCAACAGGTTGTTGAGTAGAATAAATAATATATATTGTCATTATCCAGTCTTAAATTGGTATAGTCGGTACAATCGAAATATTATTAAAATCATACAACATTTTCAATTAATGAAGCTCGCAAATATTTTAAAATTATTTAATATCACGAATAAATTATTTACCAAATAAAGGAGCAAAAGTCTGCTGACTTTTGTTAGTCATCGAGAGTAAACAATTTTTATGACGAAATAGAATTCGAATGAGATCTGCATCTCAACAAATTCCTATTCAACTAGTAAACGATACTTGTATTAATTAAATAATGATACTCATTAATCCTTAATCTCGAATGGTATTTTCCATTAATTAGTCCTATGTTAGTAACTCTTTCTTTCTGTTAAAAAGCTAGTAATGCTAAATCATTCTTTAGATTGCCTGCTTTTCAATTTATCAAAAGCTATTTTAGACTTTTGGATAATTAAAATAAAATCTTCATCCAATCAATGTACCAATGTTTTTTAGTAAAACTGTCCCAAATTTCAAATCTATCACACATCAAAACAAACTTAATTGTGTCGTATCTTCTAGATTTCATTGGTCGTAAAGCTTGGAGCTTAAAATAAATGGCACGTACAATAAATGGCAATAATTCGGGCATACATACATTGGCATACTTTTGATGTTTGGATTTTATTTTTGTAATATAGAGGTGCCACAGAAATCACGAGTAAAATTGTATTTTGCACTTCAGTAGTGAATATTGTAGGGCTCAGAGAACTTCGACTGATTTCATTTTTTATCAGTTATTTTTTTTTTTTTAGCATTTTACTATTGCACAGTGACGCATAGAATCACATACCTGCTGTCGCGTCAGCGCGACTGCCAGTACAGGCAGTCCTTATTTTGCGTCTTTCACATACATTTTTCACATACATTTCATGCCGTTCTCTGATATGTACATATATTCCTACGCATTAACGTCCCAGCAAGTGACCATTTCTATCTTTATCACCCTTTAACGCTTTGCCTATCGTGAAATAAAGCAACAACAAAGCATTAATGAAGCAACAACAGAAAACACACTGTGCTTGAACGCAAATCGTTTTTGCTCACTTTCCGAGGCTCAGTTGAAGAGCGCCGAGCAAAAATATCCCTTTCAAACTGTTGTCGCAAGAGCGCTTCGTGTGTTCGCTCACCGATTAACATAAAACCGAAAACACGAGAGAAACAAGTTAGAAGTGTTCTGTTCAGAGAGTGAGCGAGTCTGTACAATATTTTCCTGTTATTTCAGTGAGCAGACAGCTGTGAAATTTTGGTTGAGCATATTTTGGGAGCATATTTCCGAGCTGTATTTCGAGGTAAGAGAGGATTGTTTTCTATTTGTAGTGGAATTTCCAGTGTTCGGATGATTTTGTCTAGTAGTTCTGGGTTAGCCAATTCAAATTGTGTGAACTAGTTCTCAAGGTTTGTAACAAAGTACGCAGTACTCGCTATTATGGCGAAGGACAAGAACAGTTTTCCAATCTTGTCTGTAGCTCTACACAGAAAGTATTCAGCATGATAGGAATAGTCCATGTTCTCAAACTTATGGAAAACTATGGACCCGGCGAACTTTGTCTCGCCTCAATTTAATGACTTCATATAACCGCATAGTAATAATAAAACTTTGTACTCGTTTGATCGTAACATCGACTTATTAAAACGAATGTAATTCATATGATTTGTTTCTACTTTGACGTATATGTCAGCATAATACTGCTGAAAAACCGGCAGTATCTCAACAGATTGTCAACATTTAGTCGAATCATCAAACGATACGCATAAAAATTCATCGCGCTGATCTTTTTCGTTTTTCTCCTGAAAGATGAACTTGAACTTATTTGTAGAATAAAAAAAATAATGACTTGTAAGCAAACCTTTCTTTGGGTTGACCACCTTTATATTATATCTTTTCCACGACAAATATCAACGGGTATTGAAGCGCATCATATGACCGATAAGTCCTAAATTCGCTTAAAGTAGCCATCATCCCGACGCTTAAGAACAATATCGCGTGATTCCACGTTCTCATCAACAATCACAACTGCGACTTCATTGAAATGTTTTTTCAAGCTCCCATCAGGTCTTTTGTCAGCTCTGATAATGATTTAGTGGTCGTCAGAATGCATTGCATGCAATGCGTTTTTAAACTATCTGGACAAATTGATTACGCCCATACAGAAGATTTTGCAATTGTTCTATAAATTCACGTTTTGTTGCAGTGAAAATTGCACAATACTGATTTAGTTTAACTGCCAAAAAACCAACGAAATAGATCTGAAGGAATTTATGATCTTTGTTTGGTAGTGGCAATAAAGATTCCGCTGGATGGTAAATTCGCTCGTGAATCTGAATTTTGGGAAGCAATGCGAGTAGATAATTTTGATAATAGAGAGACGAATTTACCTTATAATTAAAAAACCTCGGCGCCAAATGACGCAGTTAGAAAGCATCCCTAATATTTTTGAGCGTGAGAAATTTGAGAAACTGGTTTTGATTGGCTTGTATTTTCATAAAGAACCGAATACTGTGGCTCAGGTGGATGAGTCAAAACAGGCAATTTTACTTTGCAACCTGCGCAGCATTAGCATTCCAATGCAATGCAATGACATACGACATACAATGAACATTGCTTTCGCCACGTTCCTCTGGCATTGGATTTGCACATTCTGACTATATATTGCACTGATTACTTGTAATCTTCGGTCGTCTAATGACGCATTATTCCAACAAATTAACCTCTAATTATCAAATGTCACACTGATGTCTACAGCATTTCCATATGGAGGTTGGTACCAAAAATGTTTTGTACACTATGTGAAATTCTTGACAATTCATATATTGTACAGGGCCGTTGCGTTTATGCACTTCATTTTTCTTAAGAGAGTTGTTGTCTGATTCGAGTTCAACCTTAAGAAGCGCTTGAAGCTTCCTATCCTTGATTAAGATGTTGAAGACTGTTTTACCTTTAAATTTGTCTTGTAGGTCTTACATATGACTATATTTAGTACCATTTGTAAGCCCTTTCTGCTTTATAGTTGGTAGGTAAAAAATTTAATTTTAATGTCTTTTTAAGCATCATCTCTAGCTGTCTACCGACTTCATTTGAATTTTTGTTAAATGAATATTACCCCGTACAAGGGAAATTATGTGAAAGTTGTCCTTTCCAATAAGTTCTATAATTTTGTTCACATGGGCACCGTTTATATATCAGAGGTGGCTTTGGCTTACTTTTAACACCTTCGGCCGGCAGATCGTCAGAGTTGTCTACTAGAATTTCAAACTTATTGGTGATGTTAAACGTTTCACATGAAGATGCTGCGCTGGAATTGCTACGGGACATTTTTGCTTTCGGCATTAAAGGGCTTTGCTTTCATTTAATTGAATGTAACGATCCATTCCAGTCTGCACGATCGGGCCAGCACTTACGTTGTTTGCTTTTTGTTGTTCCGGCGACGCAGGGGTCGTAGAATTGGTTTGGTTACATTTGTTTTGATTCATAGAGGACTTTTGTTGCCGTCGATGACACATAGTGTGGAGCAAGTGTTGCTAACGATGTAGTTGCTCTTGCGGTAGTTAGAGAAACTATTTCAGGCCATTGCAAGTATGCTTATGCTTGTACAATGCTTGCTAAATGCACTCGGCGCTCTGAGACGGTGGAGCTGGAGATCAATGCGATGAAATTGCATACACTACATCTCTGACTGCACTCTAGACTTGTAAAATTTATATTTTTCCCGGAGTTCTATAAAACAACGGTATATTGACACATACACGCATAAAATGCCGGCGGTAACTTCGACTACTTGCCTTGTTTTGAACTTTTCGCTGTCGTGTACTGTTTGCGAAGTATGAGATCTTATTCTTCAAATACTCGAAATACTCAGCCAGATGGATAACGATTGAGTCGCTGATCATTAACGATCGGTTGGCTTGATTCTCGCTTACTTACTGTAGTGATATGTGCAATGTATCTATATAAATTATTATTTCAGTTCTGTTCTCGTTTATTCATAATCAGAGTGAAAGCTAAGTATAATGAATTCTGAAATGTAGACTAGCCCCAGTCCCTAAAACTGTTCACAGGGCAAACGGATCATGTTGCACATTGGATGTCGTTGCTACAATGTTGCGCAACGGCATGTGCACTATGGTCGTGAGAACGCTGACCATGCCCTTAAGCGGGCAATGGTCGCGGGAGCGCTGACCATGTGTTAACTTATAATATATATGTATACACACCTGATCACATTAATAGGTACACACATCAACTCAGACTTTAAAGCAGAAGCATTCAAGCCCTATACTCTGTATGCTCATTTGTTTTTGTAATTGCTCTTGAGTATAGGAAATGCGTGTGTAATATACATATACGTTTTTTTTTCTTGTCTCGACTGGCCTAGCATAGCCACAATAATTTCATGTGTTTTTTGTTGCCTTGTGTCGACTGCGCAAGGGTGGCAACAACACTTTCATGTGTTCAATAATTTTTAATAAATTTAAAAAAAGTTAAATAAAAGCGATATGTCCTGGGTTTAGGAGCACCTACATTCAAAATTTGGTTGGTCTAGCTCTTATAGTTGCTGAGAAATAGACACTCATAGACACTTGCTCATCAAGAATATATATATATATATATACCTTCTTTATATATATTTATATATATATATATATACCTTCTCCCTGTTACATACATTTGCAAAACTTCAACATACCCTTTTTCCATTTTTTACAAAAATTTCAAAGTATATAAAAAAAGAGATCATTTTGTGTCTCACAAGGAGACACCACGACGTTGGGGTCAACGATTTGGCTGAAATTTAAATATGTTATAACCCTGGGCCTATTTAGTGGGAGTGTAAGATATTATGACGCGACGGCCAGGGATTCGTCCTTAAAGTTTTACATTATTTTACTAATCACCACGTCGTACAAACTTCAACTGTGGAAGTGGCCCAGTGGGTAGAGTAACAGGATATTAAGCGAGAGATCCGGTGTTTGATTCCCGGCACGCAATTTTTTTTTTTTATTATTATTTATTTTTTTTACAATTTATTATTTTTCTATTTTTTATATATATTTTTTATTCTTATTCACAAAAGTCATATATGACATAAAACCAAATATTTTCTGTGCACCAGGCACATGTTATAAATGGAGCTTTTGTAGAGGAATTGTACTTTTTCGAGCCCAAAATTATTTTCTTTTTGTTTGTTAATTGAAAATAATAGACAAATATGCTCAAAAGAAGAATGCATGCTTCAATATGCATGGTTTGCTAGCAAACTTACGACCGAAAGAAATATTTTCCAAAATGGCAATGAAGCATGTTTCTCACCAGAAAAACTTAAAGTGCCTTTGCAAAAATTCTGAATTTATAACATGCCTGGTGCACAGAAAATCTGTGTTTTATTTGTTTTTATTACAAATATTATTTCTGTGAATAAGATTTCAAGAATATACATTTAAAAAAATTAAAAATTAAATTGTAAAAAAATTAAATAAAAAGTAATTTCCATGCACCGGGGGATCGAACACCGGATCTCCCGCTTAATATCCTGCTACTCTACTCACTACGCCATCTTGACAGTTGAATTTTGCACAACTTTATGATTATTTAACTCCTAGTGCAAAACTTTAAGGACGTTTTAAGGACGAATCCTTGGCCGTCGCGTCATAATATTGCACATGCATACTAAATTAACCTAGGGATATAACATATCCAAATTTCTGCCAAATCGGTGACCCCAACGTCGTGGTGTCTCCTTGTCAGACACGTTTTCAGTGGTAATAAATACACTTTGTGTTTTTTTATGAAAAAAAATTTTATTTTCTATCTCATGTTTTTTTTTTTGCATACTTAATAAGAGCCTGGCAGGTTTCTACTGGTGTGCATACCACAATTTTTGGACACTATCCCATAATGCTTACTTTGTCAATTTCTTTTTTAGGCCTTTCCACAAGTTTTCTATGGGGCTTAGGTCGGGGGATTGTGTTGACCACTTCAAAATGTTATTTATATTATTAAAAACAAATAGTTAAAGATAAATGAGTCCAAATTTTTAGTGTGAAATAATTAATTTTTTTACTTTAAGGTCTGAGTTGATGTGTGTACCTATTAATATGATATGGTATATATATATTTATAATAAGTAGGGCAATGCAATCAAATCAAGTGGACAAATGAAACCAAATTTTACATACACTTTGACTAGGGCATCGCAGCAAACGTGAACGTAAATCGTTTTTTTTTTGGATTTGCGGGAGAGGGAGGAGGAAATAAAAATAAAAAATAAAAGTGATTGTGTTTGGCCACTAAGCGTGTGTTCTTTGCTTAGTGGCTTGGGTATACGAACGCCTACATACAAAATTTGATTATAGTTGCTGAAAAACAGTTAGTTATGATGAATATTTTTTCGTATTTTTATTCATTGCAACACAAAACAGGGTTTTCAGAAAAAATTTATAGCTTCGGTATCCGAACGCATTCTAATGAGTTAAGCCGAATTATTAAAGGCTTCTAGCATATCGACAAATTATGCTTCAAATGCGACATAAAAGTAATACTAACATTATTTTCCTTATTTGTTTTCTTCTAGGTAAATAAGATTTTATTATGGAAAATGAAAATATCTCCTTGGTTAATAATTCACATATGATAAGAAATCAAAAGATGGCTAATTCAGACCCTTGCCTAAGTGCATTTAACTATGAGCCACCGGGACTATTATCGAATGATTCTAAGATGGTAATAAATAATCACGCTTTATATGCAGACGCAAATAATGCAGAAAACGCTATGTTATCTTCGGAAGTACACAAATTCCCTAATAATTCTAATGTCGAAAGCTCACCTAATATTCAAATGCCTAATATTGAACAGTCAATTGTTATACCCCATGGGCAAAAGCGAAAAAATACTGTAATGAAAGATGAAAATTCTTCTAAAAAAGGAA
Source organism: Drosophila busckii (assembly GCF_011750605.1). NCBI lineage: Eukaryota > Metazoa > Arthropoda > Insecta > Diptera > Drosophilidae > Drosophila > Drosophila busckii. The sequence goes on along the minus strand of NW_022872750.1, from coordinate 73,636 downwards.
TGTTGACAATCACAGAAGAAAAAAAAAATAATCATCTGAGAAAAAATATTCGCGATGTTATGAATGAGAATCATTTAGATACAACTACACTTGCGGCGCAAAGAGAAGAGTCCGAAAGATTAGCCAGAGTTGCAGATCAACAAAAATCAATGAGAGAAATAAGAAAAAATGTCGTCCACAAAAATTTTTTTCGCATTTTGAACTTGGAAGGCGCTGATGACTCTGAAGGTAGTGCACCTCAAACCTGTACCAATATGCCGATTTTATTGCCTGAAGATGATATTACATCAGTAACATGTGATGAATCAAACAGTAGCTTAAGTTGCAGTATTGATGATGTTTTAGATAAGGAAGCCAGTACTGAACCTTTTGACGAAGTTGTTACCATTGACGATAGTTCTGATGACGACTGCATATTGTTATCTGAAGAAGAAGATTGCAATGAAAGCGATGATGCTACAAATAGTGGAATGCATGTTAAAGATATTTATAATATTCACGATGAATTTGGAAGAGTTGTTGTAAATATTGCACATCCTGAAGGAGAAGAGACATTGTACTTAGCTCCTCAAATTGCCAAAGTAATAAAACCTCATCAAATTGGAGGTGTACGATTTTTATATGATAATATAATCGAATCCACACGGCGGTTCAATAAATCAAGTGGCTTTGGCTGTATACTTGCCCATTCAATGGGATTGGGCAAAACTTTACAAGTTGTCTCCTTCTGTGATATATTTTTAAGACACACCTCAGCAAAAACGGTCTTATGCGTTATGCCAATTAACACGTTACAAAATTGGTTAAGTGAATTTAATATGTGGATTCCTCGCCAGTCTGCTGACAGTAATATTCGTCCAAGAAGTTTCGAGATATTTGTGTTGAATGATCAACAAAAAAATTTAACAGCTAGAGCAAAAGTTATATTAAATTGGACTCGCAATGGTGGAGTATTGCTGATTGGATATGAACTTTTTCGTCTACTTGCATTAAAATTAGTTACAACTCGTAAAAAGAGAGGGAAAAAGGCGGAATTAAATGACACCATCGATCCAAGTCAAGATTTAATGAATTCGGTGTACGACGCTTTAGTGAAGCCTGGTCCAGATTTAGTTATTTGTGACGAAGGACACAGAATTAAAAATTCACATGCTGGCATATCACTTGCTTTGAAACAAATTCGAACCCGTCGTCGAATAGTTTTAACTGGATATCCCCTTCAAAATAATTTATTAGAATATTGGTGCATGGTAGATTTTGTACGTCCTAACTATTTAGGCACTCGAACTGAGTTTTGCAATATGTTTGAGAGACCAATACAAAATGGACAATGTGTAGATTCAACTCCCGATGATATAAAGCTAATGAGGTATAGGGCACATGTCCTTCATAGTTTGTTGTTAGGCTTTGTGCAACGGCGGTCTCACACTGTATTGCAAAGCACATTGCCGCAAAAATTGGAATATGTTATTCTTGTGCGAATGACACCTTTTCAACGAAAACTTTATGATACCTTTATGACAGATGTTGTAAGAACAAAAGCATTTCCGAATCCCCTAAAAGCATTCGCTGTATGTTGTAAAATTTGGAATCACCCAGATGTTCTATATAATTTTTTAAAAAAATGTGAGACTGATTTAGATTTAGACATTGACGAAGAATCTGCAAAAAATGCGAAAATCGCTGGCACAGATGAAAGTTTGAAAATTACGGAAAGCATCCCATCAATACCAATCCAGCAACAAATATTTGAGCAACAGCGAAAGGATGCAAAAGACGAGAAAAACAATATTTATACAACTGGTGAAAGCGCTGATTTAAATAAAGGCTATTTCAACAAAAGGTTGGTAACTTGTATAATCCCCTAATATATACGAATGTAAAATATATATCTTCACAGTACTTCTGGACAATATAACATGGAAAAAGATATCGAATCTAATTATGGCCCCTACACTGAAGCAAAGAACAACTACTGGCTCGATACAAATATACTTTCAAAGCCAAGTTACGTTGAAGTTTTAAAGCAGACTTGTTCTAATGTTGCGAAAGATTTTGAACCCATAACTGGTTCTTCCGAAATTGTAGACTTGGATACAAATGAAATAAAAACAGTAGAGAGAAATATCCCGATTATAACTGTTAATCCACAAAAAGATATTGAATACTTGGAGGTTAAAGCAATTGAAAATACTATTCCTAACATGACAAGCGTTAAAGCTAATGAAGGGAATAGAAAAGCATTAAGACCAAAGCGAAATGACGAGTTTTCATGTTCATGGGCTTTAGAAATAATGAAAGATTACGTGTCCGAGCAAATATCCAGTTCACCGAAAATGGAAATATTTTTTTGTATATTACAAGAGAGTTTACGCTTGGGTGATCGAATATTGTTGTTCAGTCAAAGTCTACTAACTTTAAATTTGATCGAAGGTTTTCTTAAAACAACCATGGTACCAGGCAGTGCAATCCCGTGGATGCGAAACAGTTCTTATTTTCGTGAGTATATAAATGTTGAGTTCTTAATTATATTTGTGAATCCATATATAACATGAATGAAGTATTCTTAGCAGTGTAGTTGATTAAGTAATATTCTAAACAATTTTTTTAAAGGCAAAGTTTCTCCTTGTTGAATTGAATTAAATTAAACTGCCAGATACTCTATTGCTCATAGGTCAACTTTGTCACGGATAACACAGAATTTCGAAACACATTCAAATCATCCGCAGTTCATTGTAGGTGACATAGAGTCATGAGTGATTTGTCAATATAAAACTTGTTAAACACTGTAAATACAATTTATGCAGTGGCGCTTGCTGACACACCATGCCAAAGGTCCCTGTCTTCCCTGCTGACGCTACAGCGAAAACGTGCTGTGAAGCTTTTAATGTTATGTGGATGTAAGTGAGTACGTATGCTTGCTGCCTCTGCCTGTGCCCAACTTCAATGCATCTTCTTTATAATCTGAATTAATTTAGGGTGTGAATTTTGTCATAAACATAACATTAGCATGATAGCATCACAGCACGTTAGCGCTGTAGCCACGATGTCTGCTGTGTATACAGATTTAACAAATGCTGCTGATAAAACTAAACTGACTATAATAGCTTGACGGACGTTAGGAGACTTTGAAATGTGCTTGGCCAACTCAGATTTCGAAATTTCCCTAAAAATTTTGGAAAACCGGACATGTGTATTTATACAAGTATAGATGTGATTGTATATACTTCGTGACATCCATAGAGTAAGAGATGGGAATAGTCTTTTGAAAGAGTTGCAATCATACCTGTGCAATAGTATTTTTATAAAAAATCGAAAAGGGTATTATGAAGTTGTGCAATTGTATGTAACAGAAGCAGAAGAAGGCGTTGCAGACACTACAAAATATATATATTCTTGATCTGCAAGTCGAATTGTCTGTATGAGTGCGTGTTTCTCAGCAGAGCTAGAGCAACCAAATTTGGTATGTAGGTGCTCCTATATCAGGACACTACGCTTTTTTTTATTTTTTATTTCCTCCCCCCTCCCCCGCAAATCGAAAAAAACGATATATAAATATATAGTACGAAAATCTTTAAAAGTCTGAAATAAATCACAATGCCTAGTCATGCTCTCGACCGATTGTGTAAATTTCAGAACGATCGCATACATAACTTAGGAATTATTTACATTTCAATTTTCAATATAGACAGCGAGGTGCACGTGCTGACGCGCATACAAACGTCGCTGCTGACGCTATAGCCACGTGCTGACGCGTCCGCTGTTTTGTGTGTATGTGTGAGTGCATTACTGACTGCGGTGCCCTAGTCAAAGTGTATCTAAAAGTTGGTGGCGCCCAACTTTAATTTGTTAACTTTGCAAAGTGTAGTAGATTTTATTAGAAATATTGTTTAATTCAAAAAATTTAAATTGAATAATGTTTAATATTGAAATACAGGCATATTAGAAATTGGATGACCTTTCTAAACATTAGTACTTTTTATACAAATTGACAACAAAAAGTCTGTGGGGTTGATTTCAGGTTCAGGTTGATTTGAAATTCTGAATCGCCCCGATAACCTAACATTTTAAAGATGCCTAAATATTTTGGTGTCTGTCTAAACATCATGGTCTGTGGGAAAATGAGCGATCGGTTTCCTAATTTGTCGCTTGCGTACATACTACTATATGCATGTTATTTAATGTGAATAAATTTTTGACAGTACATAGGGAAAACTCAAACAATCAAAAATTTTTGAGCAGCAGCAACATGCAGTCAAAATGACTAGTACGTAGAATGACTAGGTACTTACCCAGACCACTTACTATGTTGGTACACCCTTGTCGATCTGTGGTCGGTATACATATGTATATATTTTTGCAGAGCAAATTTATTTATTTAATACACTTGCCTTCATGATTAAAAAAAAAGAAAGACAGTAAATTTTTTAAAATATAAATCAATGATTGCAATAAAATTTAATATTAAAAAATATCATATTGTTTTTTTCTATATTTTATTACTATTTAGGGTTAGATGGTACTACTTCATCACAAGAACGAGAAAGACTCGTAAATGAATTTAACTCGAATAAGAATGTAAAGCTTTTTCTAATATCTACAAGAGCGGGCTCATTGGGTATTAACTTAACCGGAGCAAATAGAGTTATTATATTTGATGCCAGCTGGAATCCATGTCATGATACTCAAGCTGTATATAGAATTTATAGGTGAGTAATATGTAGAAATTATTTTAGGATTCATCTATACAGACCTTTGATGATACTCAAGCTGTATATAGAATTTATAGGTGAGTAATATGTAGAAATTATTTTAGGATTCATCTATACAGACCTTTGATGGTATTGTGTACAATATAAGTATGAAATAAAAGAAACAGTATAGAAATCCATTTGCCAATAATAGTCCCTTTTTTTGTAGTCAGACTTCTGTGAAACTGTCGTGAAATGACCCCCAAAAATCGTTTTTGTTCTACTTATCGGTATTTCGGGTCAGTGCTTACTCAAGACTGTTTACTTCGTAAAAATTCAGCAAGCAGTCTTGTGTTGGGCTTGTGTTCAATCCAAGTACACAAAGAAACCGAAATTGGGGTTTGCTGTTGCTCTATGAGAGCAATTTTGAGGTTTTGTTTTTAAGGTAAAACATTGAAATATCATTTTATTAAAATTTCATAAATAAAAGGGTAGTCAAAAGTATTTTCACAAAACTAAAGTTGAAGGTACTCGCCAATTGAACATTTGTTATTGACATATTAGTATCAATGGAAATGTCTTCAAAATCCCTTTTTATACACTTTGACATTTTTGTAAAAAATGGAAAAAGGGTATTATGAAGTTTGCTTGAAATGTATGTAACAGGGAGAAGGAGGTGTGGCCAGACCCCATAGGTTAGGTTAGGTTAAACCGGTAGGCCACCATACAGTGGCCTCACATAGACCAGTTTTGGTCCTTAGTGTCGCCGGAGTCTGTCACGGAGCGTTTAGGTGTTGCACAGTTCGTTTAATATGTTGACGCTTTTTGCAAACTTAAACAGCGAGCAGGGACTTGTCCTCGCTGCTGCTTCTAGGTTGGGGATCTCGTGTTTGTTTAGGTATTTTATACGCGTTCTTGCAAGTGCCGGACACTTGCACAACAGGTGCTCTAGGGTCTCCCTGATTCCTGGCTCGTTACATTTTCTGCAGCTGACCTCTTCTATCAGGCCCAGGTTCTTCGCGTGGGACGCTGATAAACAATGTCCCGTTAGTATTCCTATTAGAAGTCTACACTCTTTTCGTTGTAGTTGTATCAGGAATCTGGTGAGTTTATCATTCCCAGAGAAGCACATTATTCTTGCCGTCTTGCAGTTGGTTGTGCTGTTCCACCTTAGTTCTGCTTCGGTTGTTGCTTTGCTCTCCATATCGCTATATAGAGATCTTAGTGGAGGTCTGATTTGGTCCTCAATATTTCGTTGTCTTGTTCCGCTTTTGGCAAGAGCATCCACCGTCTCATTGCCTTCTATGCCTTGATGGCTTGGTACCCAGTAGATACACACTTTCTTTGATATGCTTAGTTTGTTAATCGCTTCCTTGCAGGTCATGACATTTCGGGATGATATTTGCGCTGCTTGGAGTGATTTAATAGCAGCTTGGCTGTCTACAAAGAAGTTAATTGAACCTCGTGTTGACCTTAGCTGCTTTTGAATCGCTTCTGCGGCTCTCCTTAAAGCGAATATTTCCGCCTGAAAAATGCCACAGTAGTCAGGTAGTTTGTGCGAGAGCCTTAATTCCGGTCTCGCGCAATAGACTCCTGCTCCGACACCTGAAGCCATCTTGGAGCCGTCTGTAAACACGTTGGTCGCATATTGGTTAAGACCATAACACCAGTCATTAGGTCCCTGCATAGTAGGGATACTTTTGAAGTTGTCCCTGGGAGTTATATAGTCAGTTAGTCTTTCCGACCCATTGCCGAATGAGCTGTGTCCGAAGGGTTGTGTTCTTATGTTACCCGTCGCACTTAGGCGTTGCACTGCCTTTTTCGATGTTAGGCGTGCTTGGATGTCGAGAGGGAGGACACCCATTATTGTTTCTAGCGCTTTCGTTGGAGTTGTTCTCAGCGCTCCCGTTATGCAGACTAGCGCTTGCCGCTGCACTTTCTCCATTGTTTTGAGATATGTTGATTTTTGTGTGGCTTCCCACCAGACTAGTATACCGTGGAGCAGAATCGGTGTCACTACAGAGATGTAGATCCAGTGCGTAAGACGGGGTGATAGACCCCATGTACTAGCTAACATCCTTTGTGATGTATATAGTCCACAGTAGCCTTTTTCACCCTGTCTTCCACATTAGACCTCCATATAATTTTTGAGTCCAGTATTACGCCTAGGTATTTTACCTGTTTACACGGTATTAGTTGTATGTCTTTTATTTTTGGCGGAATCCATCTGGGAACTTTATACTTCTTAGTGAAAGGAACCAGTTCAGATTTGTCTGCATTGATGTCAAGGCCAGCTCTTTTGGCCCACCTTAGCACCTCTTTTAGTGCTCCTTCCATGACCGAGCTGATGGTCGATGGACATTTTCCCGTGATAATTATACATATGTCATCCGCATAGGCAGTTATCTTGGGTGCTTTCCTGTCAAAGTTGTTTATTATTTCGTCCACTACCATGTTCCATAGTAGAAGCGACAGGACACCCCCTTGTGGTGTTCCCCTATGCGCCTTCCTGGTCATGGTTGCTGGACCCCACTCCGCTTGAACTCTTCTGCAGCTCAACAGGTTTTTGATCGACGAGTTCACCGCTGGGTTTACCGAGTTGGCCTCTAGGCCTCTCATTATTGCTTCTGTGGTACAGTGCTTTCTCAATGGTACTGACCACTGAGTGCAGCGCCGTTTCCACTGATTTCCCTTTGGTGTACGCGTGCTGATTTGTGTAGAGTTTGAATCCCTCCGAATTCTTGATGTGAATCTCAAGGAATTTCTCGACTGTTTTCAGCATGAACGAGGTGAGGCTTATTGGCCTGAAGTCCTTCGGTTTCCCCTGGTTACATTTGCCTGCTTTTGGCAGGAATATAACTCGAGCTGTCCTCCAGCTTACAGGCACATGACCAAACCGCAGACATACTTCAAATATGGCTTTCAGCCATGGCGTTACATCTTCCTTGACAGTCTTTAGCATGGCTGGGATTATTCCATCCATACCTGGGGACTTATAGCTCGAAAATGAATCGATTGCCCATCGTATTTTGGTGGGATCAGTTAGTTCTCCAGGAACCGTTTCGCTCACCATTGTGTCGGGTGTTTCATTCTCTTCTGGTACTTCTGTACAGCCCGGAAAGTGAGCTGCAAGTAGGGCATTTAGCGCCCCCTCACTGCCCTCCGTCCATCTTCCGTCACTTGTTTTGAGTTGGCATTGGATTGCCGGTTGTTTCGATAAGAGCTTTCTAAGCCTTGCTGTTTCAGAGACCTTTTCTATGCTTGCGCAGAAGGATTCTCCAGCAGCTTCTTTTTGCTTTCCTTACTTCTTTTTTGAATTGTCGTACTCTGATTTTGTATTCGTTCCAGACTGTTTCTTCGTCTGCCTGTTTGGCGAGATTGAAGAGTTCCTGGACCTCTTTACGCTCTTTCTTTAGTTGTGGTGTCCACCATGGTGGTCTCCCATTTCGTTTATGCCTAGATGGTCTGCATGCAGCCTTATATGCGTCAAGTATTTTGCCCCCTAGAGACCCCACCGTTCTCTGCAGGCAGTTTACAGATGCAATTTTTGGGCACTCTGCTAGACTAGTTTTAATTTTTATTCTGTATTTTTCCCAGTCGGTATTCCGAGGGTTTCTGTATAGAGCTTTGGGCTTGTTGCCATTATATTTGAAAGCGAACTGTATGTATTTATGGTCAGAGAATGAGGGTCTTTGGAGTACTCTCCATTCCGTGACTTTTACTTTCCTACCTGAGCTTACTGTTAAGTCTAGTACGTTAGAGGAGGTTGGGCCCACATACGTAGGTTCCTCCCCTACGTTCTCTATACCTACATTAGTCTCCAGTAAAAATTCTAATAGTGACTCACCCCTCACGTTGGTGTCACTGCTTCCCCAGATGCCATGGTGTGCATTCGCATCCATGCCCACGATGAGCATCCGGTCTCTTTCTTTCGTCTCGTGTACCAGCCGCCACAGTTCATCCGTAGATGCTGGTTTGTCGTGTGCTAGATAGCCCGAGGCCAGCATCAAATGCTCGTCTTTGGTCGCCCTCTAGCGCCACGACCGTTAGATCGTCAGTGCTGTAATTAGGACATAAGGTAAGGCGTAGATACCCTTCCTAACAAGGATGGCTGTTCTCGTTCTGCTTACCGTTGTCGGGTAGTACGTATTAAAGTTAGTGAAGTTTAGCCCGGAGACCTTATTGCCCGACGCTATCCAGGTCTCCTGGACTAAGGCTGCATCTGCGGACTCCTCCTCCAAGGTGAGTAGGAGCTCCGCCGATGCCAGCTTGCTCTTATGTAGATTCAGCTGGATAAGTACATTCGTACTTAGCTTTCGCTGTGAACGGACGTATTTTTTGTTACTCTCATTTAATTGATTGATCTGTGCGTTTTAGTGTATTTAAACTAGCATATTAGTAGTGATATTCACGGTGAAAGAGTGCATATTAAGATTGGTAAAAGTATTCTATTGCTTAGTTGTTTCAGTGGCATAAATAAACTAACAATTGTTTTCGCGGTTTTATTGCTGTGTTGTTTTTGTTGGTTTGAGCATCTCTTTTATACGCTCTCTCCAGCTTACTCTCTGTTTCTTGTGCTTTCTATTTTTTAGAACGGTGCTTGCAATAGTGTGTGTTTTGTTGTTGCATTTTTCGTAATTGCGCTCACACAAAACTAACTAACGCTCTCATTTAACGTACTCTCTTAGTTGTGCGCTCTTAGTCGTTGCATATAGCTGTTAATATTTTTGTTACTCACATACCCTTCTCGTAGAGCATATACATTTAGTTAAAATGTTCGCTTGCTGCATTAAAAATTGCAAATGCCAAAGCGATGCTAAATTGTTAATGCCAAAGCGATGCAACTGCTGAGTGCATCGGATGCTGGCTGTGCGATTAATTTATACATGTGAAGTGTGCAGGCTTCACGATTAAAGTTAAAGATTCCATTATGAACAAGACCGGCTTAAAATGGTCATGTGAATCTTGTCGTGAAGCTGAGGCCGACATGTCTAGGTTTATGCGACATACTAAGCTTAATTTTTATGCTCAGCGAAAGAGTTTTAATAAACTCAATGATGAGTTTAAAAGTATGGAGACTCAGTTTAAAGCTCATAAAGTTTTAGACGAATCCCAGTTGGCACCAGCAGTAACACCTAAAAAAACAAATGAAGTAACATTGGTAAACTGTCCAGTACACCTGTTACTGCAGTTTGCCCTAGTATTGTTATAAATGATGATGAGGCTGGTCCGTCATCTAAAATTGTTAAAAAGAGTGTTAGATCGCTGAGGCCGACATGTCTAGGTTTATGCGACATACATATTAGCTGTACCTTTACGGAAACAAGTTTTTGTTTCTAGGCTTCACCCGGATACTTTGACTGAAGATGTAATTACTTACATTCAATCAAAGATTCCTAACACTGTAGAAAAATTTAAATTTAAATATTCTAGACAAATATCTTCATTTAAATTGAATGTGCCACCAGAATTATTCCACACTATTTGTTGTAGTTCTTTCTGGCCACAAGACTTGCTTGTTAAAGAATTTACATTTAAAACTAAAAGCAGACCAAAATTAAATTTTTCTACAGTGAAACCTACTAAGCCTACTAATGATGCAAAAAACTAACTTCTTCATTTTTTTAGCGTATCAAAATGTTAGAGGTATTAAGTCTAAATTAGCTAAACTATATATATGTATTTATTTTGATTATAATGTTCTTGCCTCACTGAAACCTGGTTAAAGCCTGAAATTTCTAGTTCAACAATTTTCAGAAATAAATATACCACTTATAGATGTGACCGTCTGTCACGGGGTGGTGGTGGCGTCCGACCTTTTATCGGAATTAATTTGTTCTTTATCTAATATTGAATTTGTTGCAGTTAAAGTGACTGTTTGTCAAATTTCCTTCTATATAACCTGCTCCTATATTCCACCTCAATCGGATGTTACAATTTATAATGAACACCTATCTAATATACGATTAATATCCTCTAAGCTATCTGAAATGGATTATTTATGTGTATTAGGAGACTTTAATTTACCAGAAATATCTTGGTCCACTATGGATGACTTTGTAGTTCCTACGAGTTCATAAATAATTTACTGAATCTTTCACTTTGAAATAAATAATGTTCCTAATTGTAACAACCGATTTCTTGATCTTATATTTGTATCGGATCATTCAGCTAACGCAGTTAGCAGAATAGATCCGATTGTGCTTCCCGAAGATGTATTTCACCCAACTTTAGAATTACTTATAGAGTTACCGGCTCTTGAGCAAACCGTGCAGCCTACAGCAGCGCCTAAGCCTCTTTCTTTAAAAAAAAACGACTTTAATAAATTAAATAACCCTTATTATAAATCATGACTGGTCTAACTTTTTTCCCAGCAATAACTTAGAAATTGCTTTGTCTCTTTTTTATAACGCCTTTAAATACCTTTTTTGAACAATCCGTTCCTCGTAGGCAACCTAGTAGGTCTAAAAAGCCTTTATGGTTTACTAGAGAGTTAGCGGGTTTAAAAAATATAAAATCGCGTTATTTTAAAAGATACAAACGTACAGGGAATAGTATTGATTTTTTGCGCTATTCTACTGCTAAATCCAATTTTAACTTGTTAAATTCTCAACTTTACAACAATTATTTATGTCGCTGTCGGCTTCAGTTTGCTCAGGATCCTAAACAGTTTTATAATTTTGTAAATTCTAAACGTAAATCGTCTTCAATACCTAACTATGTTTCTTATGAAAATACTACTGCAAATGATGATCAGGCATCAGCCGATCTATTTGCAGACTTTTTTCAAACAACCTATTCAGTCACTAACAACTTTTCCCATACACACTACCCTTATAACATCAACAAATCTAATTTTGTTGCGGAGCCTGTGATTAACGAAGACTCAGTATTGCGTGAACTAAATGTAATGAAACCTACGTTCTCTCCAGTACCAGATGGTGTACCAGGTTGCGTACTTAAATATTTACTTTTACATAGATTATTTGCCTTGTGCGTTAAATGTTCCTATTTGCCTCCAATCTGGAAGGAATCCATAAAAATGGCCCTAGAAGTTATGTAAATAACTATAGGGTATATCAAAATTGTCTGCTACGCCTAAACTTCTTTGAAAAAATTATTACATCCTCAACTTAATGCATTTCTGTAGTTCAATTATATCACCTTACCAACATGGTTTGTGAAACATAAGTCTACTACCACCAATCTACTTGAGTTTTCGTCAATGGTAATCAAAGGTTTTCACAACAAAATGATTCTATGTATTTTAATACTGATTTAGTAAAATGTGTTTCCTATTTGATTTAATTGTTCGCTTATTTTCATTTCTTCAATTCGGTAATTTTTACAATACAAAAGAAATAAAACTTTTTCCTAATGAGAGAATATTATTGCGTATTTACATATTTCTTGTTTTTCCCAAGCCAGTATTCGTAACGTCTGGTGTCCCTCAAGGTAGTCATCTTGGTCCTTTGCTCTTTAACCTATTTATTAACGATCTTCCCTCAGTCATTATGCATTCCAATATTTTGATGTATGCTGATGATTTGAAGCTGTGTCTATCATTTAGAGACATGTCATGCAGTATTTTATTGCAGACCGATCTTGATTGCTTTTTTAATTGGTGCAAAAATAATTTATTAAAACTTAATTGCTCTAAATGAAAAGTTATGTCATTCCATAGACACTCGCCTCACATCGTCAACTACTACATGGATCAATTGCCTCTCAACAGATTATCGGAGGTTAATGACTTGGGTATTCTCCTTGATAGTAAGCTGAAGTTTGACAAACATGTTCCCTTAACTGTCAGTAAGGCGATTTCAAGTTCTCGGCTTTATCAAACGATGGCTAAAGAATTTGATGACCCTTACACAACTAAACTACTTTATATATCTCTTGTTCGACCGATTCTGGAATATGGATCTTGTATTTGGTCTCAACAATACTCGAACCACCAGATTAGTATTGAATCTGTTCAAAAAAAATTTGTATTATTTGCTTTACGTGGCTTTAACTGGGTTCCAGGTGTTGATCTACCATCTTACTCTAGTAGACTACTTTTAATTAATCTTCCATCTTTAACTAATCGACGAATCATGCTTGGTGTCATGTTCATGATTAAATTAATTAAAGGGGAAATTGATTCTTCTTAATTTCTAACTTAATTTCTCGGTTCCTGTTAGGTATACTCGAAATTTTGTTTCCCTTAACTCTTAACTTTTGCACAACTAACTATTTACTGCATAAGCCTCTTCGAGTTCTCTGTGCTGATTATAATAAACTTTATTCTGTTATCAACACAGAGACCTCAGAGTTTATTACTAAGCGGTGTATCTTAACTTACTTAAATATTAACAATTAACTTTAATCCAGATCTGATTGGGTTTTCTGGGTTTTCCCCAATCCTAAAGACAATGTTGGGTCTGTTTAACACTCCAAATATTTAAGGTTTTAAAAATAAAGAATAATTATAAATTACCTTTAAATTTAATTTACCTATTTTGTATATAAATACTAATATATTTTTTCTTTTGCTGTCGACTGCTCTTAGTTGACATTAAATAAATAAATAAATAAAATAAAATATCCAGCTCGGATGTGACCTCCACCACGGTCTGGTCAGCATCCTCATTGTCATCCTCGTCTTGCTCCGACTCTGCACTGGATGATGCATTGTCGTGCATGTCCAGGTTGTTGATCGCCTCGATCGTCAGACCGAGGTCTCGCTCAACCTCCTCTTTCTCTAGCGTGTTTTTGTTGTTGTCTTTCGGATGACGCTTCTTAAGGCGAAGGTACACGCTACCAACGCCCCACGCCATCTTACCAAACCTCGGATATAGAATGTCATCCGCCGCCTTGTTGATCTGGATGATCATCTGCTGTCCCTCGCTCGTTGGCTTAGGCACATGCAGGACCTTCCAATCAGCCGTAGGCACATCAGGATTCTGCCATCTGAGTAATTTAAGTGTTTGTTCCGTCGGCATCACCCTCGGGAACAATACTTTTGCCTTCGGCACGGATGGAATATCATTCCTATCCACGACCTCCAGCTTGGCACCCTCCCATGGGGCTGCCATCTTAGATACCGCCTCGGTGACCCACTTCAAGGTGTGGTCATCCTTACAGCTTAATATCTTGACTCCATGGTACCAGCGAGCCCCATCAAAGGATGTGGGCGTGGCTGTACTTTGCTCCATTGTCGCCAGCAGCGCGTCCAAAAGGCCTGACTCGACCTTCTGCCATTGCTCTGCTGACATCTTGCCTTCTGGCTCACTCCTGTCAATGAGTGCCACGATCAGATGTCGTTTGGCCACCTCACTGGCGGTTGGCTTCCTTGGCTTTCTCTTCTTCATCGGTAGTTTCTGGCGTTTGTCCGAGGGCGCACCAGCCTTCTCCGACTCAGTGGAGCGTTGCCGTTTTCCGGCCATCTCGACCACCTTCTGTAAGTTTCCGCCTTCTGCGAGTCATATGGCTGCACTGTACTTCTGGCTCTCGGCAATTATGGACTCAGCCCAGGTCAGTTGGCTCTTCTCTGCTGGGGAGATGATACCACTGTTCCTGAGCCGGTCCCTAATCTTGAGAGCTGCTCGGTACTTGGCTTTGGCCCTAAGGCCGTCTTTTGTCTTTACGAACCTGTCCTTGCAAGAGGAAACAGAGCCCGTTGAACAGCCTGCGTCTGTATCGACGGCAGCGCTGCGTTGTAGTTGTTGTTGTTTGGCAGTAGCTGTACAACTACCATGGCTTGCTCCAACTATGGTAGAGGTGTGGCCGCTGGCGACACGCAGAGAGGATTGCTCTTCCCCGTGCCTGCCGGTGGTAGCAGCCACTGCTTCCACCGACATTTGAACTGACATCCTAGTTCGTGTTTCTTCCTTCTGAACGTCCATGTTGATTATTTGTTTGTCAGGGACTCACCCATAGCGTTTTAGGCCTACCGCCAGGCTCCTCCAACCATGGTGTTAGTCCCAGCACCCCCTGATGTACCCGAAGGCCATCAGGGGACTCTGTTACTAAACCTCAGCTAGACACCGCAGTGTCCGGGTGCATCGCGCAGGTTGCTAAGTTGCTCTTTGCTCCAGGGCACTACGGTGCCCATTGCCCAGCCGGCACCCTCGTGGAGGGTTCAGTTGGAGGGTTTTTGCCAGCCTTAGTAAGTGTTAATTATTATTAGTTAAAAAAGTTAAAATAGATATTTTAGTAATACAATCAGAGGCCTCTTTCTCAGCAACTATAAGAGCTAGATCAACCAAATTTGGTATGTAGGTGTTCCTATATCCAGGACAAATCGAAAAAAACGATATATAAGACAGTACAAAAATCTTTAAAAATCTGAAATAAATCGACTGATTGTGAAAATTTCAGAACGATCGGAAGAATAGCTTAGGAATTATTTACATTTCAATTTTCAATATAGACAGCCGGGTGCACGTGCTGACGCGCCATACGAACGACGCTGCTGACGCTACAGCGAAAACGAGCTGTGACGCGTTAGTTATTTTGTGTGTATGTGTTTGTGAGTGCATACAAGTGCTTGCTGCGATGCCGCAAAATGTATTTAAAAGTTGGTGGCGCCCAACTTTAATTTGTCCACTTGTTTGGTTAGCACTTGTCTGAATCGATATGACTTTTAACCTTGACAGCGAATGGCAAAGTCTAGTAGATTTCTTTATGAGATTTTATTTAATTAAAAAATATGAATTAAAACATTTAAAATTATGATTATTTATACAGGCATGTTCGAAATAAATTTAATACGCTATCCAAGAAAATCCTACATATTTAAATAATATTGAACAGGGTTATTTAGAATCATCTCATATATTATTAGGAATAGATTTGAGGCCGGGTTGAAAATCAGTGTCACCTCCAATAGACTCCTAGTTCTTGTTACTCATACATACGAACGGTAGGACATGGCTCAATCGTGGGATGCGTGCTTAATGTTCTCTGTATTTGCACTATCTAAAAAACGATTTTTTATTCATTATAAAAAAATATATATTTTTTTACAACAAATCACATTAAGTACTTAACCTCAGTGCCAATGATTACTAAACAATAACAAATTTTTATTCGTTTTAGATATGGACAAACGAAGCCCTGTTATATTTATAGAATGGTTATGGACAGGTGCTTAGAAAAAAAAATATATGATCGACAAATTAAAAAACAAGGAATGTCCGATCGGATAGTTGATGAATGTAACCCAGAGGCTCATTTATCTATGAAAGATGTCACTAATTTATGTCACGATTACAACTCTGATGATGAAAAAATTGATAGTGGAAGTAACCACGAATACAATTTAAATACTTTGCCTGTCAAACGCAGAGAGGATAATGTTATTTCAACAGAAGCTTATATGGATCCAATTATTAATAAAATTGTTGAATTACATGCAAATTACATAACAAAAAATCCATTTCTTCATGAAAGTCTATTAGTTGATCAAAAAGATAGAAAGTTATCGCAAGCTGAAAAAAGACAAGCTCATAGAAGCTATGAACTTGAAAAGAAGGCTTCGGTTAATCAGAAATTGGCGTATGCTCCTGGAAAAGTGCAATATAAAATTGTTAACAACGATGGAATCGTTATAACCCGACCCGTAGCATCTGTAAGTATTTTACAATCTTACACATATGATATATTTTTGATTGGAAATTGCATCAGTACATTAAAATTAAAGAATTGTACGCTACTATAAATTGTTTAATTTGAGAATTAAGAATTGATAGAAAAATTAGGTTTTAGCGCTCACTCTATCGTCTGTGCGGCAATAGAATAAAAATTAAAGAAATGATTAGTCATGATCGAAATAATTACAAAAAACGCCGAAAACGTGATTACGTAATATATGGACAGCCCCTTATTTAATATTTATTTACACTGCATTTGCTACATACAATGGCTGCACAGCGTGTTGCTATCGGCTCAGTAAAATTCTTACATCGTTTTTCTCCTCGAATTAATGCTGATAAATTGAATTAAAAATGATAAATTGCTCTTTTCTTCAACAATAGTAGTGGTAGTGCAATATTTTTCGACATCTTTTCGCAATCCGGATAAAACCGATTTGAAAATCAAAGTTAAATGATTTACACCCATTGAACATCAAGCGGTAAAATATATTGGACATAAACTTCATTATGTTCTTGACCGATGCCGAATATTTCAGAACGATCGGATAATTAACTTGGGTGTTATTCACATTTTAATTTTCAATATAGACAGCGGAGTGCGCTTGCTGACGCGTTAGCTGTTTTGTGTGTATGTGCTTGTGAGTGCGTTCGTGTGTTTGCTGCACCCATCTTTGATGCGCCCAATTTTTTTTAACATTTTCAAAATTCCAAACTAAAGCCTGGAGATAACAACCAATACATTTTTTTTAACTAGAATGCCGATAATTATTGCTTGGGAAATCATACTCCCGAAGGCTATGAGAAATCAAATCTGAACATTTGTGAAAAAGTCAGATTTTTATCTCTTAAGCAAGTCATTCTTATTGAAAAGGAAAAAGTCAATGATCAGAATACATTGTCATGCATACAAAGCCCCCATAAGATAATATTACTACACTATAACTTTGTCATTATTCAAATTCTTTATAGATTTTAACGTGACTTTTCAAATTTCACTTTACGAATCCATCCAGCATATATTACAATATGTTCATAAGTGTGTTGTTATTTGTGTACAATGAAGTTGGTTGATAAAAAGAAAAAATTAATACATACAATATATTTACTATTATGGCTCAAAAATAAGCGCTTGAGCCTATTAAGAAAGAGGTAGGATATAAAAATAATTAAAATAAGAACGTTTTGGCTCAGGTATAGTGGTATACTTGATGAAAATCGGATGCAATTTATACATTTGGTACTGTTTTCATAAATATTAAGTATGAGTACACCTATATACTTATTTCAATAATTCCTGAATATAAACCGACTACCCACCCAATAAGTATTTGTTCATAGAATGTACATTTCATACACCACACGTATTAATTTTCCAACAAATATATCCCTTATTGCATCTATAAGAAAACTTTTTTTTTTTTTTTTTTTTAATATAGATGTCTTATATACATATTTTTTTTTTTTTTTTTTTTTGACTTTATTTACAATCTGTCTATCGTAGACAATAAGCAAATTTTGTAATGTCTTATATATGCAGCTAAGAAAACTTTAAGTAATAAATAATATTTTTTATTTGATCACTGTTACAGATAAAACCTCTGCCGATGAAATCTAATAGTAACTTAAGTGGAGGTCGTTCTACACGTTGGATTCCTGCCGAAGTATGGCAAAGACAAGGAATGACAGCTCAGGAAATGACACTGCCACTTGGTAGGTATTATTTTAACAAAGTTACCATTGTCCGATATATACCGTTTTGTTCGTAATTGCTGCGATTTTGATGGTAATATGTATATGCATCTCTTGAAGAAGTCGTAAATTACTTAAAAGCTTTTTGACTTGGTTCTTAATAAATTAGATTTACATATTTAATTATTGATTTTGTAACAAGTGGACAAATTAAAGTTGGGCGCCACGAACATTTTTTAAATACACTTTGACTAGGGCACTCACAAACAAACATGACCACATACACACAAAACAGCGGACGCCGTCACAGCTCGTTTTCGCTGGCGTCAGCAAGCGCACCCCGCTGTCGGTCAACAACGACGCCGTCGCTTGTATGGCGCGTCATATTGAAAATTTAAATGTAAATAATTCCTAATTTATTCATCCGATCGTTCTGAAATTTTCACAATCGGTCTATTGTCGATCGGTCGAAAACATGACAATGCAATTGTGTGATTTATTTCAGATTTTTAAAGATTTTCGTACTGCCTTATATATCGTTTTTTTCGATTTACATCTGGCATTATATAAAGAATATTAAATAATATGAAATAATTAAAAATTACGAAAACTTAACGTTTTTAATGACATGCTATTTCAAATTTTAGTTTTCACCAATTTCACCTGACTGAACTGTCGCTTCATCTCAGCATTGCTCCACGCTAGAGACAGAAATTATAGATAATGCAACAAATTTAATCTAATAGTTGCTTCCGGAATCTTTATATACAATATCGTCCCGTTTGCTCGGCCGCAGCACATTGTCTACGGAAAATCACAACTTTTGCAAAAAACAGAGTCATCGTCTCACTTATTATGTCAAACTTAAGTGAACAAAAGTACTAACGCCTTCAAACAAATACCGATTTGATAAATGGCTGGAATAAGCCAGATGTAAATTAAAATTTTCTAGATTTTCGGCTAAAAGCATTATTGAAAAATTATAGGCTAGGCCGTTTCAAAATATGCTAGATCTAGATGAAAGTAGGCTAAAGTGGGAGCCTTTATTGTATGTGTATAAATAATTAGCACAATTAATTTTTAACGTGTCTAGCATTAAGTTACTTGAAAATTTTAAAAATGTGGCATCACCTCATTCGAAAATCGTGATCAAAATATGGGGGAGCATCAGACACCAGCTAATTTAGATCTTAGTAAACTTATTAAGCCGATTGAAGTGAAATTAATTTCTTGCTGAAGGAATTTTCAAATCTTTAACTCTTTTTTTTATAGGTATTTGTTTCTTATGTTCGTGTGAAGATTCATCTCTTATGTCTATTGCCGGGTCAAACACAATCTTAAGTAGATTTTGGCGCAATTAGATTTTTAAATTTGTAGAGATTTCACTCTTTGGTGTATTTAGTCAAGGTAAACACACAAAACGAGTTTGGCAGAAAAGAGTAGCTATCATTCAAACAAAAAAAATGTAATTTTTTTTATTTTTATTTTTGTTTCAACTGTTTCCACTTTTGTTTTTGACTTGTGAATAAGAAATTCCAATTTTTATAAAAATTAAAAATGGAAATTATTCATATCGGTAGACAGGGATAGCTCTGGCTTTCCTGAATATTAAATGTGCGGGTCAAGGACATTTTTAGAGCATAATTTTAAAGACTTTCCGAGCATGCTGACAAAAACAGACTTTAAAACAACATTAAACAAACTTTTTCTTGAAGCTGTGATTAAGTTAATAATTTATCTTTTTCATAAAACATCAGGAAAAACTATTTTTGTTGTATTGCGTATTCGTCGAAACCGATTTTTTTAATTTAAAAAAACAAAATAATCACAGGGAGCGAAATTTGAGAAATGCGGTGTCTGACTGATAACTCTTGTTTCATGCTAGAGTTATTATAATAAATCTATGAAAAATCTATTTATCTGACTTTCTAGCAAATGTTTTCAATAAAAAGAAATGAAATTGTTGTCTTAAAGTATCCTAAAACTAAATTTAAATTTATGAAAATTATATTTCTTTCAGATGTTGTCATACCGACAAATTCATCAGATAAATCAAATATAATATTAAAAGCTGGGCAACGAGTGATGGTATTGAAGTCTGTAAAAGGAATCTACATGCAATTGGAGAGTGGAAAAATTATTGCCATCAGAACTACGTCAAAACGACCAGATGCTGAAAAATGCAACAAAGACGATATAATTGATATTACATCTGATGGCGATACTGAAATATCGAAATCCAAAGAACTAGGTATGTTTATCTTATGATAACATTTTTTATTTTATAATCAGATCAGATCGATTCGATTTGTCATTAATTTTATTGGTCCATCTCATGTGTGTTTCGCGATTTTAACTATGGATTCAAATATCGAACAAAGAATTTTTCTAAAATGTTGCCTTCATGTCAAAAGTGTAAGCCATTGTCTCAACACAAGTTTTTAATTGGTATGCGTAAAAGTTCATTTTAGTGTCGCTTAGATGCTTCGATAATATTCTATAGTTGTTTTCCGGCTTCGTTTGAACTTTTGTTTCATGTATATTACCCCGTACAAGGGAAATTATGTGGAAACTGTCCTATACAATGAGCTCTATAATTTTGTTCACAAGGGCTCTGGAGCTTTTCACCCGTATATATATCGGAGGTGGCTTTGGCTTCCTTTTAACGCCTTCTTCGTGTGGCAGTTCATCAGAGTTGTCTGCTGGAATTTGAAATCTATTCGTGTTGTTAAATTTTCCGCTTGAAGCTGCGCTCGAATTGCATGTCTATCGGCCCATTGCATGCTAGCTTTTGCTTGCAGAATGCACTCAGTACTCTAAGACGGTAGAGGTGGAGAGCAAGAACGAGCTCGCTCAGTTGTTAAGTGTTCGATTTTTAGGTCTGGGGTAATTGAAAGTTCTACTTATTTTTAGGTTTGATTTTCGGGTTTGGGATAATTGACCGCTCCTAAGGTACAGCATAAGCAGTATTTTCAGTTTGTTCGGCTACGAAAGCGAAGTACGCGTTGTTTCGCTGCAAAGAGAGTCGGCGTTCGTCTTGCTCACGATGTCTTTGCTTACGAATGAGACTTTGGTTTATTATAACTTTTGATTTATTTTATGTATGTGTAAATACTAATTAATCAATTATTTAATAATCAATGCGATTTCATCGCATGTCATTTGTATCCGTCCGTCTGTATGTCTGAGCGACTGTTTCTCAGCAACTATTAGAGCTCGAGCAACCAAATTTTGTTCGTGAGTGCTCCCATACCCAAACCCAAACGCATTATGTTATTTTTTTATTTCCACCCGGATTTTACCCATAATATTAAGCAATTAATAAATACAAAAAAATCTGAAATAAATCACAAATACGCCTTGCCATGTATTTGACCGATGCCGAAAATTTCAGAGTGATCATGTAAATAACTTAGGAATTATTTACATTTCAATTTTCAATATAGACAGCGGGGTGCGCTTGCTGACGCGACATGCAAATTTCGCTGTAGACGCAGGGGTGGCGTTGATACTGACGCTACAGCGAAATCGACGTGTGGCGCGTTGTGTGTATGAGCTTGTGAGTGCGACCGAGTGCTTGCTGCGACACTCTAATAAAGTGTATATAAAAGTTGGTTGTGCCCAACTTTAATTTGTCCACTTGCCAGTTGATTTTATTGGTTATAAGAAATTGTTGTTGCTCCATCAGCTGCGGTTGCTTCGCACAGGTTCAAAAGGATTTGACAGTTATCCTATGATAAATCGACCAGGGACTCCATTTTACCAGACTTTTGGGACTTCTTTCTTAGAGATGTTGGCCAGCATGTAGATCTACCGAAAGACAAAATATTTACGCTATTTTTTAGTGTTGTGGTATTATATAACCCCAAATAGGTGTGCTTTGCATTGTATTCTCCGGCCGCGATAAACCGGTTTCTTAGATAACTGTAAAATATCATGAATTCTGTCTTTGGAATTGAGAAGCGTGAAGACTTATACTTGCTTGCAGATAACAGATAGTTGGTTGTAGACGGAAGCGAATGAAGTTTAATGTGTTTCTTTACAATCATACCGATGCCACTGTTGGCTTTCCCGTCTGGTTGATAGGCGACCACGTACCCTGCGGTATTAAAATTGTCATTAGATTACATTCTGCTTTTCATTACATTACATTTGCATTTTTCTGGAAGATGTCAGCAAGTTTTTGCTGTATTAAAGTTTGTTTTCGCATTAAGTCTTCGTTTGCATGAAGTCTATGAAATCGGTTTTTGTTTTTTAGGGTCATGCAGGTATGGTCGTGGACGTTTTTTACACCCCATCCACACTGCACTTAGTGTTAAAATATATCCGTGTGTGTGGCTATATGCGCTTGTGTGGCTTTTCATCAATAATTCTTCGATGCAGAAAGAGAGTACAATATTTTTACCTACAATGCGTCGAGCTCTACTCTCAACGGCTGAGGTATTTTCTCCTTATTGGTGAGATAAACAACGTTTTTTTTTATTTTGAAACCTATGTTGATTAAAGCCGAAGATACTTTCTTTGCGACACGCTGGATTCTATTCCTTTGATTACTACTTTCGAACTGGTAGCAGTTGATGTTTGCTCCCTCTAAGGTATTTATCGACATAGCGATATATCTCTTGAGAATTTACCTGGAGTGCTTCATTTGAAGTATATTCCCCTTATTAACTTGGAAAGTGACCTTTTAAGTTATGCTCTTTAGTATAACTCTGAGCGAAAGTACCTTGGCAGTAAATGTTGGCCTGAAAGTAATAGAATATTTTTAAGTTTAACTCTTCACAAATTTATTAGCATATTCAAAATTAAATCATGCATTTGTGATTATTCCAGAAAAATCTTCTGGAGTTAACGTATGTCTCGATTCAAACAAGGAATCAGTGCAAATTGAACCAACGGAGCCACCAATAATTTTACAAGAGGATTATCAAAACGCTGAAATTCAAAATCCACAAAATAAAAGCCATGATCAGGAGTTAGCAAGTAGCCAAGCTAGCATAAATCAAATACCAGTAAATGCGGAAGTTTCCCAACAACTTTATAAGCACACACAATTTCCCGCCAATGACGCTTATAATAGTTCAATTAATGTTCAATCAAATACTCAAATTCCACAGACTGTAATACCGAATAATGAATTAACAGAAATTCCATACTTTTCAAGTAAAAGTAGTCAACATTCGTTTCCTCCTCAATATTATAATTACTATGACAATAAGAGCACACATACAGCATCACCTTATCATATTAACCACTACTCTCCTTATGGTCATTTTAATTTTGCACCATATCATTCCAACATTCATTCATCGGCTATGTACAGCGGCAATTCATCATATATAAATTCAAGTATGTTTCCGAGACAGCCCTGGAATACAGCTCCAAACCCTCAGCCGAGCAATGAGGCAGTGCGTCAACCTCAATACTTGGGAAGTACATACACAGTAAATGAATGGTCCTCACAGTAGAAATTACCCACATTATTTAATATCTTTTTATTGATTAGATTAGAAAATTCTCTTATGAACTAGCACTATATAATACATAAGAACGTGGATTGTCATTCCAAACAGACAAACTTTATTTATTTACAAATAAAATATAAATTGTAGCAACAAAAATGTGGTTGTTTTATTCAATTATATTTATATTAATATTGAATTCTCATAAATTTTTTATTAAAGCAATACATAAAATTATTGTACAATCTTAACAAGAAGGCGCATTACACTTTTATATACACCTTGACATTGCCACGCACGCACACACAATAACACGTCTCTTCTCGTTTTCGCTGAAGCGTCATCAGTGACTCTGTTGACTTATGGCGCGTCAGCCTGCGCACCCCGCTGTGAAATTTGAATAACGCCTAAGTTATTTATTCTAAAATTTTTTTTTTTTTTGCCTTAATATTGTGGGCGTAAATCGTCTTTTGGCCAAACCTAGAGAAGCACCTACATACAAAATTTAGTGGCTCTAGCTGAGAATCTATTGGTCATACATATATCCAGACAGATGGAAGGATATATGTCGGCTTAGCTTGTCTTACTGATCAAGAATATATATATACTTTATGGGGTCTGCAACGCTTCCTTCTCTGTTATACATTTACACAGCTTCATAATACCCTTTGACGTCATATAAATTAAATCGTATTTAAGCGCTATCTGCTACTGTTTAGAAGTTATGGTCAAAATAGGATTTTCAAAGATTTTGTATGAAAAATTAAAAAAAATGGGTCATATAAATTAAATTAAATGTTGCCTGACTTTCGCAAATGACAAGAGATAAACATCTGAAATTTTTACAAAAAATTCTTATGAAAGATATTTAATGTGCTTGACATGATCAGTATAAGAAAATGCCCTGGGAAAACCGGGCAAAACTATAAAAAAAATAATTAATTAGAGGGATTGGGTGATAAAAGAGGGGAGCTCGACATGTTGCAACGTAGGCACATCAGAGGTTCATCAACGACTTGGCGAATCATGTATGCATACAACCAGAGAGTATACAATACATAGAGGATTAAATACTCTCTAAAACCATAGTGTTGGAGAAATTTAAGCTGGCGATGTAAGGTTACCGAACTTTAGTGGAAAGTTCACAGACTCGCAGCATTCAAGGAGGCACAGCATTCCAAGCACATGTCCACATCGGTACGCAAATAACTAACTTACATCGATTTTATAATTTAAAGCTGCTCGGGATATACAGCATTTATCTCATACCATCGAATTACCAAGTAGCATGGAACATGCTGGAGAACTTATAGAACTTTCAACACTACATTGATGTGTTTGACCATCAATTACCAGTTCAGAGTCCTTCCTTGAAAGGTTTTATTACAACTTGCAGGGCATATATGTATACAGGTTTACCAACGTTCGAAGAACTTTGTAGAGTTGGTGATGTTCCATACCAAACCATATATACTTATTTTTGGGTTGTTGTGATGCGTCATCAACGATTGGGCGTGCTGAAGTAAGCAAAAATGAATCAAAACAGTATTTATTACGGGGGAGAATCAGGTAGTGCTTTCCTTATGCTGACGCACTACCTCCACCCGTTGAGCGACAAACTGAAGCACGCGACGGAAGTCCTAACTTTTCAAACTAGGCGTAGGGCTTGAAAGTCGCGCCGGGTCTCTCACTTCCTGCAAATGATCGAGAAAATTGCATAATCCGAATTACTGCGAAATTTTTCACAACAGCCTGATTCGCGCGCACACCTCAACCGAACAAAGAGACGATGTCAACAAGGATGCTTTCTATGCGAAGCTCTATACGGCCGCTGTCCTTCCCGTGCATTAAAACTCTCCTTGGGGACTTTCATGCCAAAGTTGGGCGAGAAGACATATTTGGTGCCAACGTCGGGCGATTTAGTCTTTATAAGAACCACCTCTGCTGCAGAGCAAAATATGGTAGCTCGTAGTACTGTATCCCGGTCATTTGGATTTACATTACGCATCTTGGCTCTCTCCTAATCGACTTACCAGAAATCAGATCGATCATATTTTGATCGATGCAGTGCATGCATCCAACGTACTCGACGTGCGATCTTATCGGGGTCCCCACATCTACTCCAACCATTATCTTGTTGCAGCTAGGATTCGCCCACGGCTATGTGTTACGAAGGTTACAGGATGAGGACTACTAAGAAGGCTAGACATAGAGAGCCTGCAATCATAACAAGCAAGGCATGCAGTCTCGGGCTTACTGAGCCGAGCAACTCGAACACCTAAAGACATCAGCGATGTGTGGGCGCTCATATTTTTATACCTGGGCAGAAATAGTCATTGGATTCAGCGCCCCCAACAAGCTTAGTAGTGTGTGCTTCTGATCCAGAATATATATACTTTATGGGTTCTACGATCGATTTCACTAAGAATAATATAAAAAAAAAATTAATAATCAATAGGGGGGATGGTGTTCAATCTACGCGAGGCAGTTCATCACGAAGTTGTTCAAATGAACGTGAATCCGCAGCAGATCATACAAAAGAGAGACCAGCAGTTGCAACGAGAGAGCAAAGCGCTGTTATGCACTCTCCTCCTATCATCTTTTGTTCTTACATTCTTTTTTAACTTTTTAATCTAATATTTAATGAGTTTGGGATGATTAGATTTGGGAAATACTACCTGGAAAACTGGGAAAACTCAATTTTTTCCTCAATAAAATCTGTAATTTTCACTATAATAAATTATAAATATTTAATGTGCATGGCATGTTCAGAATTTGAAAGTGCTACCGGGCAAACTAAATTTGCTTGTCAATAAAATGATTTTCCTGAATGGAACGAGAAAAAATTTAAAATTATTAAGCAGGTCAATCAAATGTAATCGATAATTCCAAAAGTTATTGAAAAGCTCAAAAAGTATCGAGATTTCCCAAAATTATCGAGAGAATACTATAAGTATATATTTTCGACATATGTTAAAAAAAAACGTAACTCTTTTTGAAAAATGATAAAACTAAAAGTCAAATATTGAACAAAAAGGTGTTCGAAAAGTCCAAAAGTTATTGATAAATGTAAAATGATCGAATAACCTAAAATAGAGGTTGCATGCTATAAACGTGCAAGATCAGCAGAGATAACTCTGACAATGAGTTTAATAACCTAATGCAATAACCTAAGCTGATATCAATCGCAAAAAAGATTTAGAAGACCTAAACAGCGGACCGTCTTTTAATGTGAAACAACTGAGCTCGTGAAGCGATCGGAGTAGCATGCAAAGCCGTAGGCAACAAATTAATTCCGATCGATTCCGTGACAGACTATCACATCCAAGGGGTGTATTAATTATTAAAGATTGATGAACAAGAAATTTCCGCCTTTAACAGGGTTTTAGTTTGTAGGCGAGGATTTTAGAATCAAAATCGCAAAAAAATATCGTAAGAAATCAAAGATGAGGAGATAAGCTAGGATACTTTTGCAAACAGCAGACTACCCGTCTATGATTCGGCAAAATATATATAAATATATATATTATAAAAATAATGTTTTCTTTTTTGTATTTTTAGTATAAACATAATTACGGAACAATTATAGGTGTTTAATATTTTTTGTATACATACATAACATCTATTTTTCCCTTTTTTTTTTGATAAAAATCAAAAATAACAGTTACTTTAAGAAATTTATTTGTGGCTCACATTAATAACTGTAATTCTTGATTATTATTTAAAAAATCAAAAAAAAAACTGGTATAAAAGAGATGTTTAAATAAAAATCAGTGCTTGGCTTTTATTTAAAAGCAACAATATAAAATCACTCAATGAATATTATTTTCGTTTTGGAAACTAAAAGTCTTTGTTGCATACATATATCTACAAGAATTTTGTAAAGAGATATTGGTTGTTGCTACATTTCTAAATGTTCCTGAATATAATAAAATCGCACTGTCTCTTATGCATACTTTAGGGAGCGTTGACAAAATATCACCTTTTCGGTCTGAAGTTATGATCGGGGAGCAACCTAAGGTATGCCACTTAAATAAGTATATGTTTACAATAAGAATTCAAAATAAAGCTTATAAAACATCAACCGTTTACATATGATATACATACTCAATTAAAAATATTTGTTGATATGCACACGCAAAATTATTATTATTATTAAATTTATTTATATCGAAGTAATATTCTTTACATGAACATAATAATCAATTCATCAAATATATTAATTATAAACAAAATACATATATATATATATACTTAAGTACCTATGTATGTATTTGATCAAATTATTTTCATTTTATGCTTCGTATATTTACATATGTATATGCATGTTCATATACAGATAAAAAAGAGCAGCTTTTTGTGTGACTCTCCAAACCACTCTCACTTTCATTAGGCATAATAAACGAGTTCCACTTTTGCTCTCAGTGTGGTGAGGTAAGTTACACTCAGTATGTTGTAAAGCTGTGTTTTGCTATGCCGTTAATTAGGGCCGAACGATCCAAACTGCATTGTGGCTGAGACAAATCGAGATCTAATAACGCGTTGTTCACAGAAAAGTTTCACCTACGGTACTGATCGGTTGCGAAGCATAAAATATTGAAACACCTATCGGTCCGCGCAACCTAACTGAATGGGCTTAAAATAATTGTTAAAAATTAATATGAATATGTACAGGAGATTTGCTTACTAAATACAGTTTCTTAATTTTCCTATTGCTTACTTTTAGTGCATGTATAATCCAATACGAATACATACATCTGTACATAGGTATGTACATATGTGTGTAAATAGCGCAATACCAAAGTGTTTTAATAAAATATCTAAATGTGTACAATACATACATATATACATATAATGCAAAAATGTTATTATTGAAATCTGAAAAGTAGTAATTATATAAGCATTATTTTAATATAAATTTGAGTTACGTGTACAAATATCAAAGGTGCTATTAAAAATAATGTACCAAAAGTTAAATGTACATATGTACCTATGTACGTATGTATATACATATGTGTAACTATAATAAAATGCACGCAAATATCTATACGTAATGAAAGTTCCGTGTAATAGAAAGTTTAATAAAAATATAATAATTTTGAAGAGAAATATATTTATTTAATTAATATTAACGATCAATTAAAGTGGCTTAGGTCTGTGGTTTGCAGCCATGACAGTTTTTCAGACGCAGTTCACTGACCGGCAGTCTTTAACAGTCATTCTGTTGATCGCTAACATCGTGTACTCGAGTACTGTATACTCGAGCGTATCAGCAGCAACTAACTCTGCAGGAGGTGTGGCACGCTCTATTACGGGCAATGGAAATTCGAATCTTCGTTTAGCACTTCCACGAACTAGTGCTAGCCAAATTAATAGCGGCAGTACAACGGCTTCAAGCTTTAAGCTTGCTGCAAAAACATTAAACTCAACACGCAATGGAAACTTGCGAATAAGGTAAAGTAATTTTTGGAAATGAATGTGTGTATGTAAACATGCACTTGATATGCATAGTGTACATTCATATATAAACATGCACAAATCCATTTAGTATATAAATCAATATATGTATGTACATACATATACTTATGATTGTGTACGTCTAGGCATTCTTTTTACTTTAGCAAAGAACTATGAGATTTACCTATTGCAAGCATACACAGATTTTATCTTGCTTCTGTACATACATACATACATACATTTGAGTGACATAAAATTCGCTTTTTTTATAAAAGCCACTGGTCAAAACAAAAGATTGTGGTATCAAACTGGTTTTTTGCACTAAGGTGTGCAAAAGCTTTTACATATACATACATATGCACATACATACACACCTAAAAACGTAAAAAACATATTTGAACGAAAGGAAAAAATATCAAATCAAATAAAATATTTAAAAGTAAAATAATTACACTAGGCGTCAAGCCAATATAATTTATTACTGCATTATGTATTTCCTGTAGATTTGGATATGTATAATAATATTTACTAGATATGCACATATGTAGAATTTCAAATTCTAAAGCGCGAAAAGAATTCATGTTATCATCATATACTAGGTGAATTCATCTTAGAATTGACCATAGATTATGACTATGTGGTACCATTTTTCACTTTTTTGGGTCCATATTTGTATATATTATAATACATTCATTGTTGTTTGATTTGATTCAAATTCAACATTTATTATTTATTGTGGCAGACCGCACAAAGTATATATATTCTTGATCAGCAAGACAAACTGAGTCGATATAGGCATGTCCGTCTATCCGTCTGTATGAGTGCGTGTTTCTCAGCAACTATAAGAGGTAGAGCAACCAAACTTGGTATGTAGGTGCTCCTATAGCTAGGGCATATCGCTTTTATTTTATTTCCACCCCCTCCCCCGCAAATCGAAAAAAATGTACTCCCACAATATTAAGCACTTAAAAAATATTTAAAAATCTTAAATAAATCACAAAAACGCGTTGATATTTTCGACAATTTCAGAATGATCGGATGCATAACTTAGGAAATATTCACATTCTAATTTTCAATATAGTCAGCGGGGTGCGATTTTGCTGACGAGCCATAAAAACGTTTCAGCTGACGCTACAGCGAAAACGAGTTGTCACGCGTCCGCAGTTTGTGTATGTGTTGCCCTAGTCAAAGTGTATATAAAAGTTGGTTGCGTTGAACTTTAATTTGTCCACCTATTTTACTTATTTTTTTAGAGTAATTTCATATTAGAAAGTACTTACACAAACTATGGAACTTAACAGGGATGTGTTGTTTTTTTAATGAGCGAATGAGCTGTGATTTTGTTCAGTAACAATAAATACATCGATCTCATAAATTTAAAATTGATTTTGCATAAAATTTAAGAGCATCGATCAAATCGATGCCTTATTGATTTATTCCTTTTCTTTTTCCTTTTTCTCTTATTGCGCTTTACTCAATCAAAATTCACAAGAGATATCTGTAGAATACGGGTGTATGTATTTTACAGGGAACGGCATGTTGAGGCCGCACGACAATTTTTTCATGGGTAGCCTACAATGATTACATGCGTAACAAATAAACTTCCTAAGAAATACAAAAAAAAATATCAAAAAAATGTTTGTGTGCTTCTGTTTTGCTACCTGCTGTCGCGTCGGTGCCGCTGCCAGTCCAGACAAAGCGAGATTATTTCTCGCTTTTGACAGCCGATCGCATTTTGTGAGCGCGCACATTTTCCTTTAGCTTTGTCTTTCAGGATTTTTCTGGTACCCATGCCTTGTCTTGTGTGAGTATGCGGCCATGCCCCTGTGTTGTGTGAGCGTACCCATATCCATGATTTATGGGTGCCACCATGGTGCTTAAAAAGTGCCACTATTTTACATGCACATGGACTTGAAACCTTTAACCGGATTTAAAACTGTATTGTTAGGTAAAGGGAGAAATAAATCAACCCAACCGAAATGTGATCTATGCGGCTATTTTGATCGAAGTCAATGTTTTGCAAATACTAAATTTGATTAACCATGACATAAGGTGCATATTTATCATTATAATATGCATACAGTTTTTATAATACTGTTTTTTTTAGATTTAGCCAAATTATAAAAATTACTGGAATAGAAAATGTATAAATATAATAGAAAATGTATAAGTTAGGAAAGGAAAGTCCCCATTATATCGTTGTCTTGTATTAAAGAGTATCTATTAATAGACCCGCATTTGACCTGCTAGACCCGCGGCCCAAGAAAACAAAACGCAATCGACTGTGGCGTAAAGTTTGCGGAGTGCAAATGTCAATAGTCGACCCGCAATACAATTCTGAATCTTGTATGCAGTCCAATTTCTATGTATGTATACTTTTTGATAATATTTTATTAAACAAGACCTTTGAGTCTACGATTTGCTATTCGCTGTTAGAGCTCAAAATTGTTTCCATTCAGCTTTCACATAATTTTATTTGACTTGGACTCTTCTTTGCTATTAAATATGCGCTTTGTTTACGTAATTACTAAATTCAGTTGACTTAATGACGAGTTTAATGTGTATTAAATAAAAATTTTGTTGGCTTAAGTTTATACGCTCTTTAAGTAAAATTTTTAACAATAATGTTTTTTACATGTCCAAATAATTGCGATTTTCTATTCAGAAGCAGCTGAATAGTAGCATTCATTGTATGACTAGTAAATAGTAAATTACGGAGTAAATACACCGTAAAATAAAATCTCTGTAAGTTCTGTGACACGGTTTATTTAGAGACTTATAAAGAGCCGAATTCTACCGAGATTTCTTTGGCACCCCAATAGATTTTGTTAAAACTTTCAGTTTTATATTTCTTATTATTATTTCATTTTCCATATCTGAATAATCCATTCCGCTGATAGAGACTAACGATGCGTTCACTGCAGTTGATACTGCTGGTCAGCCTTCATGTCTTGTTTTTCAAATGTATCTTGTTCGATGTATACACAAGGGCCTTGACTCTGCTCACCGCCTCTAGTCACAATCCACTCCAAGTTGGTTTCTTGAATGACTCACAAGCCTGGCGCTAGTCTTATCTGGCTAGCGCATAGAAGCTCGTAGAACATACTGACACCTATCGAATATAAGCTAGATCAGCTATTCGAATATAAGCTAGATCAGCTATTGAGGAAGATTCCACTCTTTTGAGCCCAAGAATTTCGATTATATGAGATTAGAAGACAAGGCGTTTCATGTAAGCGCTTGCCAAGTATATTAAACGCAACGAAGTATTTTAAATGTTGTAGCTTCTTTGTGTCCGTCCGGTCAACATCATTATCAATGATGAACATTGACATGAAATCCGCATACTCAGTGTACTCTCCAATAAAGGTTGGCAACTTGAGCTCGGACAACCGAGATTTGATAGCCATGACGAAGGTCCGTGTATCCGCGTAAGCGCGGGCATGGTGATTGACCACGATTCCAGCAATTCATCAAAGTCACTTCGTAATTCAATACCGATTTCATTATTGTCAAACTTCTCTAAGCTATCGTGTATATCTTTAAATGCTTGTTTAGTGTTCTTAATTAAATTCACACGCACATCTAGCACATTAAAGGCAACTTAAACTCCTTAAGATTGATTTTACGCCGTGTCATAAGCTGAATTTGGCTTTTATTTCTGGTAGGGTTCTCTGTTCA
This sequence comes from Drosophila busckii, assembly GCF_011750605.1. Taxonomy (NCBI): domain Eukaryota; kingdom Metazoa; phylum Arthropoda; class Insecta; order Diptera; family Drosophilidae; genus Drosophila; species Drosophila busckii. The sequence continues at coordinate 41,014 of NW_022872750.1, read as the reverse complement.
AACCATCAGCACTAGGCAACATGCACAAGTCAAATGTATACACATATATATTTTGTCATACTTTTAAATTAAATCTACTCATAATTTGAGGTAACTTTATGGACATATTGGTATCAATAACAACTTAACAATCAAGTCTTGTCGATTAATCGATCGATTACTATCGCGATTACACGCCCAAATATTTAACACAATGTTTATTTATCATATACATATATATATATATATATGTAATCGATCGATTAATCGACAAGATTTGGTGACCCCGACTTGATTGTTAAGCGAATAGTGCATATTACCATACTTTTATTATTTGGCGTTCTCTTGTTATCGTAGAACCGCTGCAATAACTGCAATATATACATATATATATATTTATTACGCTGCTGTTCAAGCAGGCAATTTGTGTTTTTGTTTAATTTAACAATGTAATAGGTATATGACACGGGCCACCTGATTTAGTTAACCATTGTTAGCGATTTATAAACGATAGATTGCGAGAAGCGACGGTGAGACAGCAAGAGTAAAGGTGAGAGCGATAAACTTATGTAGAGCTGTACAAAAGGAGAGTGCAAAGAAAAGAGCGTGTGAGCTTCTTCAGCGCTGTGAAAAGCAAATGCAAAGATCAACAGATGAGCTATTTATCAGCAAATCAGCTGTTTGTACCTGTAGCGCTTGATTTATTTCACTTGCATGAATAAACAGTGGTTAAAACCCCTAAAAATATCGTTTTAAGTCACTTGGATATAAAACCTGACGTGATACGAGCTTCGTTAACATAAACAAGTGAACGCATTAAAGTTGGGCGCAACCAACTTTTATATACACTATGACTAAGGATCCCAGCAAACAAAAAATATAAAATAAAATCGTTTGGGTTTGAGTATAGGAGCACATGCATACAAAGTTTGGTTTCTCTAGCTCTTATAGTTGCTGAGAAACAATCACTCATACATACAGACGGACGGACTGACGGTCATGGATATATCGAGTCAGTTTGTCTTGCTGATCAATAATATATATACTTTATGGGGTCTGTTACGCCTCATTTGCATAACATCATAATACCCTTTTTCATTTTTTTTTTTAAATGTGTATGTATTAAAATTAAAAGCTGGGTAGTGTCATTTAAAATTAGTCCATGAGTCTTTGAGCTAGGGAGTGTGCTTATATCTAAGGATGCATAAGTTTTAAGTTCAGTATGTTTCAATAAAAAGTGGCTGCGGTCGTTAAGAATCTGAGGCCACATTTCAAAAATTTAAAATGACATATTCTGTATTAATAACAAGTGGTACCTATGAGTAATATTGGATCTTCCTTAAGATTTTAAGTCTGGTGTCTATAAAGCGAGTCAGGGTATACCTAGCCAATTCTGAAAACAAGTCCAATTTTTTCCAAAAAAGGTGACGTGGTGGAATGAGATATTAATAATCATATCGGAATGAGATATTAAAATATTTTTTTCACTAAAAATATATGAAAAAAATAACTTCGTGAATAACTCCAAGAATAGTCAATTTACTGCTAAATCAAAATGATTTTCACCAAAGAGTATACATATATTATGTATAATCTTTGCTTTTACTAACGGCAAGATATATGACTGAAATTTCCACCAAAAATTATCTGTGCGAAGGTAGTTTTAGATTTATCGAAAAATCCAAAAGTAATGGAAAGCTAAATTTCGAAAATTATAAATGTTAGTTAATATTTTAATATTATCAAAAGTTTAATATTAATAAAAAATACAAAAAAATCGAAAAAATAATAAACTTATCGAGAAACCCAAAAGTTATCACAGTAGTGTGTGTGTAAACAATCCCAAAGGTAATCCGAAAATGCAAAATTTAACAAAGAAATTAATACATTATTAAGATATGGGACCGAAAGATATATATATTTTTAGCGAATACTTAGAGAGATTTTAGAGAATACCAAACAACTGTGGTTTTCCTGATCGCAGAACGTAAAAAAATTTGTTTTTATTGAGTATACAAATTTTATTTATATTTTAATTAGTTAAATTATATTTTTTTTATTAATGTTAATTGATTTCGCAAAACAAAGCCATAGAGACACTAATCTAAAGTGAACATTCTACGCAAAACGAATTAAAAATAAAAAGGATGCTATTTAGGCAACAATATATACCATGTGAAAAAACAGGGATTCCAACGATTGGCCTTGAGATTTATTAATGGTCATCGCAAAAGCCAACCGAACGGTGAACTCAATCCGCTTAAATTGAAATGTTAGATCGGTTAGAATTATTGGAATTCGTGGGATTAAACTTCCTCTACCTTGATCATTGCTTGAATTACATTGTTCATTAGTTTCTTGACGGACAACCGCATACCATTGCACAATTTCGGATGATTCAGATTCCGCAGCAATGATTAAATAATCTTGAATAATCTCTTAAGCCCTTCATTATTGGAACAATACTCGCATGTTAGTTGTCTTTACGTACTGCCACAAATTCAATGATTTTAGGCATGCATTTAGTTCATCAGCAATAGTTGAATCACCTGAATCATGGCCCCACAAAGAATATTTTGTTTGTTACATTTTCCCCTCAGTAACCTCTTATGAGACATTGTGCATTCATCCGTAATAATCTAATCGCATACCTGTAGGTTCTTAGCCATTGCGTTATTTTGCAGCGATGTTGCAAATTGGCGTTTCGGTGATTTGCATGTTTAATAGTAATTTCAAGCAGACTGTGCAGTTCGTCCGCTTTCTAGCAGCTGCTCCAGATGAAGTAAACTCTAGAGAAACATAAATTCTCGATTTGATTTGTCTATGGAAGGACATTACTTTACATTTAGAACAGTTAAGTTTTAATAAGTTGTATTTACACCAATTGACATAGCTTAGGCATAGCTTCACATCATCAGCATACATTAGAACGTTTGAATTCACAATGACTGAGGGCAGATCATTGATAAATAGATTAAAAAGCAATGGTCCAAGGTGACTACCCTGAGGAACTCCAGACGTTACAGACACTGGCTTGGAAAACCGCTGACTTGAAAACTACCTTTTTGAATTCGGTTAGGTTGGTAATTAGATACCCACTTTAAAAAATTCTTTGGAAATCCAATCATATTTAATTTATTTATTAAATGACGATGATTAACGGAATTGAATGCTTTATATTATCAGTATAAATAAAATCAGTCTGCATTTTGTTTTGAACAACTTTAATCACCCTTGAAGAAAACTCAAGTAAATTGGTGATGGTACACTTTTGTTTAACAAAACCGTGCTAATAAGGTGATATAATTGAATTACAGAAATGCATAAGTTGAGATGTAATAAATTTTTCAAAGAGTTTAGGTGTTATAGTTATAGTATAGTTATTTACATAACTTCTAGGCCAGTTAGTAACCGGAATAATAAAAGATTCGTTCCAGATTCGAGCAAAATAGGCAACAGTTAACGGACAAGGCAAAATAACTAGATAAAAGTAATATATATTAGTCGAACCAGCGCAATATCTAAGTACGCAACCAGGTACACCATCTGGTCCTAGAGAGAACGTAGGTTTCATTACATTTAGTTCACGCAATACTGAGTCTGTTGATGTTAAAAGGGTAGTGTGTGTAGGAAAAGTTGTTAGTGACTGAATAGGTTGTTTGGCAAAAAGGTCTGCAAATAGACTCGATGCCTGAATTCATATTTGCCTTGTAGTATTCATAAGAAACAATAGTTCAATATGAAGAACGATTTAACGTTTAGAATTTTACAATAATTATAAAACGTTTAGGATCCTGATGCAAACTGAAGCCGACAGCGACATAAATAATTGTTGTAAAGTTGAGAATTTAACAAGTTAAAATTAGATTTAGCAGTAGAATAGAGCAAAAAATCAATACTATTCCCTGTACGTTTGTATCTTTTAAAATAACGCAATTTTATATTAATTAAACGAGCTAACTCTCGGGTAAGCCATAGAGGTTTTTTAGACATACAAGGCTGCCTTCAAGGAACGGATTGTTCAAAAAAGCTATTAAAGGCGTTATAAAAAAGAGATAAAGCAATTTCTAAGTTATTGCTGGGAAAAAAGTTTGGAACCAGTCATGATTTATAATAGATTATTTAATTTATTTAACAAGTCAGGCCTTATCTCAAACAACGAGCGCTTAGGCGTGCTGCTGTAGGACTGCACGTCCTTGCTCAAGAAGCCGATAAATCTATAAGTAATTCTAAAAGTGGGTGTTAATTACATCTCGCGGAAGCACAATCGGATCTATTCTGCTAACTGCGCTAGCTGAATGATCCTATACAAATATAAGATCAAGAAATCGGTAGTTACAATTAGGAACATTATTTATTTCATAAAGTGAAAGATCCAGTAAATTATTTATGAACTCGTTGGAGCTAGTAGGAACTATCAAGTTATCCATAGTGGACCAAGATATTTCTGGTAAATTAAAGTCTCCTAATACACATAAATAATCCTTTTCAGATAGCTTAGAGGATATTAATTGTATATTAGATAGGTGTTCATTATAAATTGTAACATCCGATTGAGGGGGAATATAGGAGCAGGTTATATAGAAGAAATTTTGGACAAACAGTCACTCTAACTGCAACAAATTCAATGTTAGATAAAAGAACAAATTAATTCCGATAAAAGGTCGGATTCAACTGCAATTAATACGCCCCCACCACCGCGTCACGGACGGTCACATCTATAAGTGGGATATATTTATTTGTGAAAATTGTTGAATTAGAAATTTCTGGCTTTAACCAGGTTTCAGTGAAGGCAAGAACATTATAATCAAAAAAAGTACTATCTATATATAGTTTATCTAATTTTGACTTAATGCCTCTAACATTTTTATACATTTTTTTTTTGAGTATAGAATTAGTTGTTTTGTCATCATGTAGTTTAGGGGTATAGTGATGGGTTACACGTGAGTATGAATCATTAGTAGGTATGGTCAGGACACATTCTTTTAGTTTTAAAAGAATTCTGTTAAAGCAGAGCAAGGTCTTGTGGGCCAGAGAAAGAACTCTAACAGAACTAGTGGTTGTGGGTAATTAAAATTCTGAGCGTGTTGCAGCATCGAGAGGTGTGAGAGAGTGTATATGATATCTCTGCGTAAATATTTAAATTTGAAATTTTCTACATGTTGTAGAATGCGGTAAGTGAATGAATGTAGGATTATATTACAGACTTTCAGTTCAATATGATGCGGGGGTGTGAGGAGTGCCTAGAAATCAAACACTTGATTTCCGTATTAGAACACTAGAATATATGCGGCTTAGTGTATGCAGGCCTGGCGGGAGGGTTATGGTAAACTACACCCAGTCGATTAATCTTCTTAACACTCTTCTATAACAATTTTTAGATACGGATTCCAGGCTCCGATCAATGTCCTTTGCTTGGGTCATTATTATAACAATAACGTAAGTGCCAATATCTGCCTTTAGTTAACATGGTTGTGTTACTTGGACAGTTATCCAATGTGACATTATCATTTTAGTGTTGTTAACTTGATGTTACTGCTGGCGTAGGCCAACTGTTCTTAATAGAGCCTATGTGAAGAGTCTATTTTAATACTGTTATGAGAGGTCTCTATATGTAATAGGATACTTTTATTAAACTTATCACGTGAGGTATGTAAAGTATATCTCTGTGTCAAGCGAGGATCGATAGTGAATCATCTTATATACTTAAGCATATATTAATCGCCATTAAACCTAGGTTATTGATTGTTCTGTGATGGTCATCGATTGGGGGCCTCAGTGTTACGATCGAAAGATTCAACATGAAATGACCATTAGAGCTCGGGGGATCGTTGTGCTTTTATAGATGACAGCTTTCTAACTTTATTAGGTCGACGATTGAAGCAGGGGCGTAGGCACCTTCATCATGATATTATTATAGGTATCGCCCAAGGCGCGAGCATCGCTATTGGCAGCTCATCTAGTGGCATGCTCTAGTTTTGCAGATTGGTAGATCAGCTACATGTGTGAATAGAGTAGAGAGTGTATATCATGCGTTCTATCTAGAGAAGGATTGTATTGTGTTATGAGTTAAAAAAGTAAATTTGTAATACGCTATGCGAACTGTTAAGAGGCGCGTCAGACGAAAGAGATACGGAATATGAGATGGTAGTTTATTTATATGAGACGTGTGAGCCGCAATAGAGCGAGATGACAATATTGCTAACTATACAAAAAGCACACAGTGATGTCATATCTACCGTTCTATAAATAACAAGCACACAGAGAGATAGTGGAGTATGACGTGTATACAAGGTAAGACAATCAAATCCAACAAAAACAACACAGCAATAAAACCGCGAAAACAATTGCTAGTTTATTTATGCCACTGAAACAACTAAACAATAGAATACTTTTACCAATCTTACCAATCACCGTGAATATCACTACTAATATGCTAGTTTAAATACACTAAAACGCACAGATCAATCAATTAAATGAGAGTAACAAAAAATACGTCCGTTCACAGCAAAAGCTAAGTACGAATATATATATATATATATACATATTTGGACTCTTTATTTATTGTGCGTCTCACTAGTAGATGAGCTACAGTTACTTGTCCAGTCCTATCGATGGATATGTGCAGGTATCTAGGGTAAACTGACTAAATCTTACTCTGCAAGGCACAGGACACTCTTTCAGTATGTGTTCCGAAGTTTCGTCGTGCTCTAGTCACAAGTTTTTAGTTGTGAAGATGTTCCCGCAGTTTATAGTGTCCCGTAAAGAATCCTGCGATTATCCGGAGAGAGTTTTTGCTCAAGTTCAGAAAGTCAGCGGTACGTTTCTTGTCATAGACTGCTTATTCGTATAGTGATGCTCAGCAATGCCAAATTAGTAACGAGACTAATAAAAACCCTATAAGCTTTCAAGCATTGATTACTGCTTGAATGTCCGAAAAGACAGCAATGTCTCTATGTGTGTAGCGCTTTTCCAGATTAAAAGCTGCACATGTTTCTATTGCATGCATTTCTGTCTGGAAATTGCCGGCTAATTTTCTTAGTGGATTATGATATTTAACTTTTAGTCCACATACCCCTGCTCCTGCCCCATTTTCTTTGGGCGACCCATTCGTGTACCACCTAATGGCATGTGTTTTCCAGAGAACGGCAATTGTGGCACTCTTTAAGCACAACGGTAGCACACAAAAATAAAAGCATGAGACCATACGTGCACACCAGAGAACGGCAAGAGTGCACGCACCAGAGAACGGCAAGAGTGCACACACCACTAAAAAGACAACGCGTACACCATGGTAGTAGTGCCACACACAAGCGAAATTGTGGATCAGACCACAATGCAATTACTTGTGCGTAGAAAAAATGATTTCAGCAGCATTTTGTGCGCAGGCAATTCTTTCCCGAAGCAAAACACAAGAAAAGGGTTAAAATATTTCTGAGTGCTTCTGTTTCGCTACCTGCTGTCGCGTCGCCGTCGCCAATGCAGACAGAGCGAAATAGCAAGCGATATTGTTTCTCGCTTATGCTAATATGCCAGCCGATCGGTCTCGCGGACATTTCCTTTGCGCTTGCTTCGTTGTGGCTAAAAACGGACCTTTTCTCGGATCTCTCTGGGTGTTTTGTGCGCTGCTTGTGCGCCGCACACACAATTTTTTGTTGTGTCTGTGTGCGTATATTGTCCCGTGTTGTCACTGTGCGCGTATGGTCTCGCATTTGATTTTTGTGTATGCTACCACCATTGTGCTTAAAAAGTGCCACAATTGCCGTTCTCTGGTGCACACAGAAAACACGGGACAATATACGCACACAGACACAACAAAAAACACACAGGAAAGACACAAGAAAAGGTCTGTGTGCTTTCAGCCACGAAGCAAATGTTCGCAATGTTCGTACTACCATGGTAATACGCGTTGTGTTTTTAGGGGTGTATGCACTCTTGCCGTTCTCTTGTGTTTTCACATTATACATATGTGGTAGATAGGCCGCTCCACTCTGTCTTGTTACTGATTTCGGTTTTAAATAGATTGATGAAGCTGTATCTCACTTCTGTCCTGGAGGTATTGCGCAAAGAGGCTAGATGTGCTGGCATTCTCCCCTGCTGGTCGATTCTTAGATGCGCTTTTTTCTACACTGCAACGGAGGCAGCCCAAGCAGTACTTCCAGTGTTATAGTAGGGCATGTGCGCTTAGCGACTGATATGAAGCTGACTGAGAGACTTTTTCGCACATTCCCACCATATCAACCTATTCATCATTTAACACAGCGCCGGAGCATATGATTGGCCGTACCATTGCACCATTGTACATCCACTTAAGTATTTCTGGGGAAAGCCCTGGGGGCCGAAAATTCTCTACATCTCATCAGAACTATAGTTGCCTTTCTGATGGAATTTTCTACTTGACGGTTCTCTATCTATTACATTACACCGAGGTTCCTAAATTCGATGGAAAGCTGTACTGTCGTGTTCTCAATTTTGATTGGCCTTAACGAATCTAGTTTGTATCTGTTACTGAATTCGACAACGGTAGTTTTTGCTGGTTTTATATTAATCTGCACGCTTTTGCACCTCTCCACAATCAGTAGTTGCCCAGCGTACTCCTTTCACATAAGGTGTTCACTTACGTTCCCTTACAAATAATGGTAAAATCATCGGCGTAACCTTGACACTCAAACCCATTTTCTGTTTTCACAAAGCTCTTAAGTGAGCTCGTGAGTTCTGCTAGCATTGACTCTGTAGAGCTACAGCGCATGTTGGTTTTTACATAGCGGATATTCTACTAAGTATGTGTGCCTCATATTGACTACTTTCTCTAGAGTTTTCAGAAGGAAAGAGGTCAGACCTATGGTCGAAAGGATTTAGACGGAAAGGGGTCAACTCTTAGAAGAAAAACAAGTGGACAGGTTAAAGTTGGGCGCTACCAACATTTAAATACACTTTGACAGGGTATCGCAACAAGCACACGCATGCACTCACAAACACATACACACAAAAAAGCTAACGCGTCACACAGCTCGTTTTCGGTGTAGCGTCAGCAGCGACGCCGCCGCTGCATCGGCAACCGACGGTTGTATGGCGTGTCAGCACGTGGCACCCCGCTGTCTATATTAAAAATTTAAATGTGAATAATTCCTAAGTTATTTATTTTTTGCACGTGCGCAAAGAATCCCTTGTTGCCAATTTGTATATCTAGACCCTCCGGCCTATTTCGAGTAACAAATGTTGGTTCAGACCCAACGTAAAATATACTTAATTCTCTGTAAGCAGTAATTGAGTAGGTACTTACTTACCTGCCCCGCGTTGTGCTGTGAGCGTTGGCATCGCACACTTTCGTATATTTCGCCTATCTGTAACCTTGCCAGGTCTAGGCACTACAGAGAGTTGCTGTCAACCTCAACTTCGAGGACTGCTTCAGCTTCTCTCTCTACAGCTACACCCCGTCTACGGCGGTCAACTTCAGTGTGACAGAAACTAGCCAGTCCTTGGTTATGTCATCCCGGCACCCTACTACCGCCAGGAAAGGCCTGAACTGAATGCCGTTGAAGTTACGGCTGATGCTCCAACCCTTACTCCTCTCCTGGATCAGCATGGTCTCTACGCTGGTTAACTCCTCCTCCCCCAGAAGTCTGTGCGGCCATTATGTCCTCGGTCACTTCGCACTATGGGACGGAACTGGCCCGTCCGTCGTCAAGCTGGCACCCCTAACTTTGGGCTTTTAGGGTACCGCCTTGGGGATGTCTTGTGGCGACGTTGTCGTTTCCGCCCTTGCTGTCTCGTCATCCACTTTGACCACGGGCGACACAGTGTTAGGCCTGTGCGTCATCGCTCCAAGTCGAGCCTTCTCCGGTTTTAGGCCCCGCTCAAGGTACCTCAAGTACCATTTGCGACCTGTTTGAGCCGGCTTTCGTGACCTTACTTGCTGTGCCACTGTCTGGCTGGCGGTCCAAGCCATCTGACCAGTAGCTCGTACGGTGTCAGACACCGCACTCCCACCCAAACCTGCTGTCGTTCGTGTAATAGTAGCCACCTAAGGTATGAAGACATTTTCCGCCCACGGAATACTGTACCTAGGGGTCGAGTCATGCTTAGCCCTTGAGTTGCCGGGCCTATGCGCGGTGGTTGGCTACCAGATACTCCTCTTCCATCCGCTCTGCTATCTCTGTGGCGGATAAGTCTGACAGTTAGACGAACTGGGTTATTTAATTTGATATTCATAAGAATACCACGATTGTGAAGGAAAGTATGCTCGCCATGCCATAGTCATTATTGACACAGTAAGCCCTTCAAACTCATCGAGGCGGGCAGGGAGCTCCGTTCCCCAACCTTAGAAAGATACTCTATTGCCTTAGGTGAGAAAGTGACATTACTTCACCCGGTTTCCCGGGATGAATTTCCCAGTCAGCACCCTAGTGCTGGGTTCAGCTAGAGGATTTTCGCCAGAAGATATTGACTTGTTTATAACTGGTTTATTTTTGTTTTTGTTATTTTGAACACTATTTACATCACAGGCGGAAAGTCAAAGAATTTTAAAAATTATACAAGTTTATAAGGCTGTTGCAGTTTGAAACTTTAGGAACTTGACTTACATAAGACTATACATACATATACATATGCTCTGCATACAAGACACAAAATTGTATGGCGGATCTGCAGATAGAAAAAAAAAATGACCTGCAAAAAAAATTAAAATACTCGCAATTACAATTGTACAGGGTATCACAGCTCAGAAATTGAAAAATATATTTCTACTTCGTTAACGAAAAATATTTTAGTCAAGCACCGATGGCCGTCGACAAAGATGGCAAGTGTCACAAAATTTAAACCAAAAGCCGGAATAAATAAAATAAAAGGGCTTCACAAAATTAACCCCATTTCATCCTCTATTTATGAAACAAAATATTGAAATTAAAACTTCAATGAATGCCTGAATATCGACAAATTTTCGACTCAAATGATGGAGGTTTTAAGATCATGTCAAACAAAGCTCTGTGCACCTAAAATCATATAAATTTGTGTATATTTGAGGTTGGTTTGAAATTCACATATTCCACATGTATGTGTGATATTGAATAGCTTTAAGATATACTCTTAATTAACAATTAACCGACTTGTTATAACTTTTTTTTATTTTTTTTAAATTTGAGTATTGTTTTTTTCGATACTAAGCGGGTATCAATAAAGTTTTTCCTTATTATATTTGTCTTATTTTGAGCACTGCAGTGCACTGTAAGAATCAAACTTTGAATCGTGGCACCTGAAGAAGCGTTGACATGTCAAATTTATTTCTACATATAAGAACTGGAGAGCTGAAACTTTCACCAAAATGGTATCAAAAATAACTAAGGCGATTCACTTGAGCAACTTTTAAAATAAATAAAACTGGCTTTCAAGAAATAAAATTTGAAAATTGACAATAATGATCGACAATTAAAAAATTTGTCGATACGTTAAAAATGTATCGAAAGCCCAAGAGCTCTCGAAACTGGTAATAATAATCGAAAAGTTCAAAAGGTATCGAAAAATGTTTAAATTATCGTGCATTATTTAAATAAAGATAGAAAACTGAAACTATGGGGAAAAGAGACTAATACAATAAGTCAACTATTATAAATATCTATGCATTTTGTACTTAATGAAACTACTTGCAATATACGGAAGAGATAAAAATGTGACATTTTAGTATTATAATTAATATTATTGGATTAAACTACTAAGGACACAACACATAGAGGCATCAAATGGACTAAAAAGTTGTTGCAAATTTTAAGGTCGATTGGGGCAAAGTCGTGCTTCATGAACTTTCGTGTTGAGATCGCGACTCGAACACTCATTGCCGTGTGAACACTCATTGTGTGTAAATCAACAGCGGCCAGCGCACTCATAAGCAAGCGTAAGTTGCAATGAAGTCCCATTTGTATGTATGCTTGCATATTTGTGTGCTTCTGCTCGTAAGACCAAACACCAATGCACAAAAAATGGATTTTTATATTTTCTTCCGCTGACCAATTGTAGGGTATATTACCTTTTAACGCATTATTATATGATTTTATTACCTGGCAAAGCAATATTTTCGATATTATAATAGTAATAATTATTGTCCGTAAAATAATGTAAGTAGTACAATAATGTTTGCAACATGTATACATTTACATACACATACGCTTCACATACATTTTTTATTAAAATATAAAATTTGCCATAAAATATATTTCAATATATTTATTTTGAACTGCACAAGTAATAAAATATTGCGCTGACCTGCATTTGGGAAAAATTCAATATATCCTACAAGCGATCAGCGGGAGAAAATATAAAAAGTCAATTTTTAGGCATTGGTTCTTGGGCTTGCGAACAGAAGCACACTTCTAAAAACTTCTTAACAATAAACTTTTAATTACAACTTACTGAGCGCAGCAGCTTAGCAAAAATTAACACACGCGTTTATGAGATTAGATTAGATTTCTAGAAAAATGCGGTTTGGTATTGTTTCAATCAAATGTTTTGACGGAGCTCGCGAAGATAGTGGAATTGGGGGTGAAGAACTAGTGTGCTTCTCCCTATACTCCAAACAAAATGGTACCTAGGTACTCCTATACTCACCGCACTACCTTTTACATATTTTTATTGTAATTACCTTTCCCTAAGCCCGGCTTTCCCTAAAACGACTTAGCTGCGAACAGCTGATCGAGTTTAGTTTCACATTTTGCCTTTGCACAGCGCTGAAGAAGCTCAAGCGCTCTTTTCTTTGCGCTTGCACTCGTCTCTCTTCTTTGTGCGTGCATTCGGCACTGCGCTAATAAGCTCGCGCTCTCTTTGTGTGTGCTCACTAATTTCTTAATCTTCTATCATTATCTATCAATCGCTAAGAATTATTAGGCCGTGCCTATAATTCTCTTCCCTACACTTACATTCGATCGTCGCAACTAACAAGTTGAACTTTATTCGCTCTTGCAAAGGCCGGTCTTACTTGCTCTTAACTAAATATGCGGCCGTGCCGCATCCACATATGTACACACATTCGAACTTTACTTGTGAATTCCACTTAAACTTAACTATTACTAATTTACTACTCGAGGCAGTAATAAAGATATACATGTTAATAAATAAATATATAGAAAAAGACATCGTTCTCTCATATATATATTCGGGCGTTAAATCGCGACTTGTAAGCAATACAGTTAACGACAAGTCGCTAGCGCAACACCGGCCTTTCAAAAAAGTAAACACACAACGCCGAAAATTTTAGAACATATAACATATAACGCAGGTAATATACACATTTAACTTTTTAATAAAGACAAGAGTACTTATATTCAGAAAGAAAGCCGATGCTACTGCAAAAAGAGCTATGACGCGTTAGTGCGTGAGTGTGTTTGCTGCGATGCCGTAGTCATCGGGTGTATAAAAGTTGGTTGCGCCTAATTTTAATATGCTTACTTTTTTTTGAATGTTGAAGTGCACTTTTAAACCCGCACTCTGTTAATTACGAACACCATGTCGCAGACCAGAATAATATCAGCTGGTAATAACAGCTTTTGTCTCGTTTTCAGATAAAATATGGGTAAAATATAAAAACAAAACTTTTTTCTTTTTGCCATTTTTAAGTTTGTATACTGTTGAGACTGACGTCCTTCGAACTTCGCTGACATTAAAGACTGATGCAGTGTTATTTATGCAACCTTTTATTTTTCTTGTTTATTTTTAGAGAACAACAACTTTTAAACATTTTTGAACTAATTATTACAACTCTAGAAGGGAAACTTAAAAGAATTGATAATCTAGGAAAATCGTTTGAAGATTTAAGGAGTCATATATCAATATTGGAGAGTCGCATGTCAAATAATATTGAAAAAACAGATGAAGCACTTGCAAAGCTTAGTACATTGGACTCTAAGCTATCAAAAAGTATTTATATGTTTCCAGAGATCACACCTAGTTCCGACAACATAATGCATTCTGCAAAAATCCTGGCGACATCATCAACATTTCAACTTGATAGTCGGCTAGGTATATTAGATCAAAAGGTCAGCGACATTGATTCAAAATTAGAGATATTAAAAACACAAATCGACAATAATTTCTTGCAATTAGATGATTTTAATGCAGAAGCCAGTGAGAAAAAACCTATTACTATGAATGTTATTGAAATTACCAAAGCTATGAATGCCGAGGTAATGAACCATGTATCAACAGAAGTACACCAACTGCGTGATTCCACCGATAACATTGATAAAAAGTTACAGTTTCACATAAATATTGAATCGGAAAATATTGGGAGAATGCTACGACTGATAAGCGATATACATGGTGCTGTTGTAGATCATCACGAACACATAAATGAATATAACGTCACTACCACCGCATTACCAGCAATTAAATTAAGTAAGATTGATGCACTTGTTAAACAAATAAGCCCAATGGTGACTGTTTCTGAAAAAATGGATGAAGTATGGGATGTTGTGATGGGCACAAAGTCGTCTGTTGATCACTTATTGCCAAAGTCGGATGCCCTTCTTACTCAAACCCAACGTCAAGAAAGAGCTATTGGTGAAATTCATCATGACTTAAATATGAAAACTAACCAAATAATAAATAACTTAGACATGGTAGAAAAGAGATTAAAAAAGCAAGAGGATGATGTTCAAACACTATCTCAACGACAACCAGCAACGGAATTTTCAATTGATCCAACTATTGATCGCTTGATTGAATATGACCCAACCAGGTAAGCTTGTTTAATTATAACATAAGAACTTTCAACAATGTTTTTACATACTAGTCGAGTGTATAAAGCTTATCGGAAGGGCGACAGAAAACTTATAAAGCTTGTATAAAAAACCTTTAACGTAAAATTGATTAAATATTATATATTTTAAGAAACATATATAATTTAAATGTACAACTCATTTAAAATTGTATTCACCATATATATAAATATAAAATTATATTATCTTGTGCGAGCTTTTAACGTTAGCACCGATAAATTAGTATCAAGAATTTTACAGTTATTTTATGATACATAAAAAAAAATTTTGAATTTGCGTACCTAATTCTGTACTTATAGGTTGTAATTTCGGAAGTTTTCAATATTGAATGTAAACAAATTCGTAGCCAAAATTCGAGATTTTAAAATCAGACTTATTTGCGGTGTGTTAAGCTTCTTATGGAATTCTTGACAATCAAATTAAATAGTTTAGAGTTCTGAATCTAAAGATGGAAGCCAACTGAAAAATCCCAACAGAAAAATAATAAGGTTTGATGCTATTTACAATGTGGCAATTATAACGCTCGTTTACTAATTCTGTATGATAAAGTTAGTTGCGTCTTGTTTTATACATAATTATAATATCTCATGGACCTCTGCCTTTAAAAAATATACACTCGACCAATGTTGAAATATTGCAAAGCAAGGTACAAAAATATCCTTATAGGTACTCTGTCGTGGATGACAGTCTTTTAGATCTACATGAGCCGAAACCTGCTATGTCCTCCACTTCAAAAACTCTCGTTACGTCAACACCGAATTCAAGCTTGAGCACATATTCTACTGCCGTAGCAAATAGCACAGGCTTAAATAATATATATAATGTTATGTTAAATGGAACAACAGCACCATTGGCTTGGAACACTACAGCCTCTAAAGCCGTTCTTCGAAAGGGTGGTATAATCTTTCCAAGTGTAAAAAACAAACCGGCTGTGGTAAACAGCACATTTGTCAGCGATATTTATGCCTTAAAGGATGTTAAGGTGAGTAAGAAATGTAAAATAAGTACATGCTTACAACTTACTAGTGACATCTATTATTTAGCTAATTTTTTTATTTCAAAAATATATTTTACTACAAAGTATTATAATACACCACATTTTTTGTTTTGCAACCAATACAATGTTTAAATAGTGCGACGGTTGCCCACTCGAGAGCAGGCTACTAGATACTGGATTCTTCAAATACATATATACCACACACTTGTAAAGACTATGACTTGTTGATTGTCATGGAAAATGCAAAACAAATGAAAACATATTCACCTTTGTACTTTCCTTTCAAAATCGTCGCTTCGATCACGTTTCGCTGTAATCTTCTCACTACAAATCTAGTATCGTTACAAAGTTTGGGTTGATTAATTGGTGATCCAAATTTCAACTGTAAGTTGTGTGATGTCATTCCTAGAACATCAAGTGAATTCTAAAATTCGGTTGGATAGTTGACCGTTTTATCTGCATTTACAACGGTGTCGATTGACTTATGTATATGAAACAATTTCTTCTTCTATGTCCCTTAAAATTTATGAGTTTATTGCGATGACATCGCCAATTTTTGCTGCCAATATTGCTCACTCGCTCAGCCAATCATAATTTTTAATTTAATTTTGACATTTTTGTAAAAAATGGAAAAAGGTATTATGAAGTAGTGCAAATGTATGTAACAGGGAGAAGGAGGCGTGACCGACCCCATTAAAAATATCTATTCTTGATCAGCAAGACAAACTGTAGATATAGCCATGTCCGTCTGTATGAGTGCGTGTTTCTCAGCAACTGTAGGAGCTGGAGCAACTAAACTGGGTATGTAAGTGCTCCTATACCCAGGACATATCGCTTTTATTTTATATCCTCCCCCTCCCCAGCAAAACGAAAAAAATACGACTTTAAACAATTAAAAAATATTTAAACTTCTGAAATAAATCTCAAAAATGTCTAGTCATGTTTTCGACCGATACCGATAATTTTCAATATAGATAGCGGGTTTCGCTTGCTGACTCGCCATACAAGCGTCGCTGCCGACGCATCCGTTGGCGTTGCTGCTGCTGACGCTACAGCAAAAACTAGCTGTGCCGCGTTTGGGTGTATGTGTTTATGAGTGCATGCTTGTGTTTGCTGCGATGCTCTAGTCAAAGTATATATAAAAGTTGGTTGCGCCCAACTGCTGTAATATGTATGTTTGGGAAAACATTTTCAATCAGTTCTGCAATTGAACACGAACATAGTCAATCTTCTTTCTGACATGGGGCCATATATATGACGATTTCAAACAAGCACTTATTTCATCAGCCGCCGTAGATCAAAGAATGCTAACAGAATCAGGGCACCACCATTTGGCCATATCCGCGGAGATCCTTTAATGTGCGATCTAATGTTTCTAACGATCTCTTAAAGAATTTAATTTACTTCATGTAAGTAGTTCGTTTTATAAAACAAAGACAAATATATAGATACACAAAATATATACAATGAATTATTCATTAAGCCCGATTTTTATTGTAAGAAGATACATATACATATCATTAAGTTGACGATTCCGGATTTCAGAAACTCTATAAGTTAGAAGCAGCACATCGATTTGGATTAGTTGCTTTAAAATTTTAATATATGTAATGAATATAGGTTATACGGTACAGTCAGATATACTATAGCACTATGCTATATGAAAGACAACGAAATACATATGTACATATATCATGAAATGAGCTTCTTCGTTATGGGCCCTTTTTTTGAGGTGGACGTTTTTTTTTTGTATTTTGTGCCTATACCATTCCGCCTCGGTATCGATCGTCTCTGAGTCTATCAATGTTTGCTTATGCTTAAAATTTTGTGTATCAGCGTTCGCTGTTTTCATCGACACTTGCCATCTCTGTTGACGGCCAGCGTTGCTTGCTCTAACGACTTTCGTTGGCGAAACAAAAATCTATTTTTCAGTTTCTTTTGAAATAATATGGATATACACAGCTAGGATATTTAAGAGTCGTAGTAAACGTAGTACGTACTACGTACATACCTTTGGATGGATGTGCATATTAGAGAACGATAAGAATGATTCTATCCTAAAAATGATATTGGTACTTGGTAGCCTCCCCACACCAGAGAACGGCAGGGGTGGCACTTTTTTGACACCATGGTGGCATTAACAAATCATGGGTGTGGGTAAATACGCGCGCAAGCAAAACAGATGCATATGCCTTTACTCATATACACAAGACAAGCCTGGGTGTTTGCAAGTGCCGAAAAATAAGGGCAAAAGAAAATGTGCGCACACGCAAAATGCGATCGGCAGGCATATAAGCATAAGCGAGAAAAAATCTCGCTTGCTGTCTCGGTCTGTCTGCACTGGCAGCCGCGCCGACGCAACAGCAGGTAGCGAAAGAGACGCGCACATTAGGCGAGTAAAAAATTGCATGACCTTTTTTTTTTGTGTTTCTTCACATTCATTTTCGAGCCTTTTTGACTTACCCAAGCAAGGCTTGTAAGCTTATGAAAAATAGTCGGGCAACAAGAGCCAGCAAATCGCTGCTTGGTGGGTAACACATGTAAGTAACATGGAGATTTTAGGGGTGGGTACACTCATGCCGTTCTCTGCCCCACACACATAATTGAAGGGTGACCATCAGCAACCCGAGCAATAATTGACGACTTACTACCTACCTAAGCAATGTAAAAAGGCCGCATGTATTTGATCTAATCTGTTTTATTATGTTTCAATTCCTGCTGTTTTGCTACCTGCTGTCGCGTCGACGCCTTTGCCAGCGCAGACAGAATACAAAGAATCAAATACATAGTATAGAAATATGAATGAATATTCAATATTTTCCAAATACAGATCTTTAGTCCTTTGTCTTTTATTACTTGTGCAAATATATAAATATTCATTCTATGGCTTTATTACCTGGTAAAGCAATATTTTAATAATATAAAAGCGTTATAGGAGCAACTACATACAAAATTTGGTTGCTCTATCTCTTATACTAGTTGCTGAGAAACAGTCGCTCAAACATTCAGACACACAGATGGACAAGGCTATATCGACTCAGTTTGTTTTGCTGATCAAGAATATATAAACTTTGTGGAGTCTGCCACGCCTCCTTCTCCCTGCTACATACAATTGCACAACTTCATGATACCATTTCCATTATTTACAAAAATGTCAGTGTATAATACAACAATTCTTGCTGTTTCGATCCAGCGCAACTTCTATGTACGTATACTCTTTGGTAATATGTAAAGAACCCCGCATTGGTCTTATTTTCATTTAGGATAGAAATTATATGGAATACACAACCTATGTTAAAATGTATCAAAATCTCCAATCTCAAATAAACTTAATTTATTCTTGATCAGCAAGCCAAGCTGAGTCTTTCATCCTGTCAGTAGGTAGTTGCAAATCTCATCGCAGAATGAGCTTATGTTGAAAATTATACATAAACATTGTATATATGAAGTTTAAATTTTTGAAATACATTTTATTTGTAAACAGCTTACATACCTCTATTTATATGATAAATATAATATATTAATGAACTTATACTATCTTTGCTGTGCTACATTAAAGTCATACATTTGTTTGGCTTCAAAGAACATTTCATAAAATAAAACAATCTTTACTGCTTAAAAATTAAAAACAATATGTGTATATATATAATACATATACATATAATACATACATATCTCAAAATAATACCTTAAAGCTAATTCTTTATATAGTTTTATACTGGTTATAGCTCGTCTCGTACATGATTTTCATTGCATGAGCACATGTGTGTAAAATTAAGCTTTTCCATATCTGGAAGTACAACTATAGGAGCTACTAGTCGCGAGTTCCATTCCTTGAATAGTGTCATATGATAGCAATATATATGTTGTGGTAATAGATTTTTTTCAACAAATTCACGCGATTTCGCGACAATTTCTTGTACACGTTGATCATTTTTCTTTGCCCAAGTTATTTTTTCCACAATATCACTCAGATCACGTTTAATGGGCACATAATGCTTATATGGGATAAGTTTACTGTAAAAATGCTCGTAATAGGGAGACTCTTGTTTTAAGACTAGTGATCCACCAGCCAATAGATAAGGCAAACGGTATGCAGCAACAGCCCCATCAATGTTTATCTGATATTTATACTAAATAGATAATGAGTAATAAGCAAAGTAAGAATTTTAAAATTTGAAAAGCTAAAAAACCTTACCTTAAAAAATTCCATGAATGATACATGTGGGACTTTAGGGCCATATTTACTTTCTTCGTTTCGAAAGAAAAAAAAGTTAGTAATGGAGGCATTTATGATTTCTGGATATTTTTTAGATAAATCAACAAGGTGTAATCTTTCCCGTCGCGAGTCTCTACCACGAAAAAATGCTTTTTCTTTTTTGCTATCCCAGGAAATATCATTTTTCTGTACTGATAACATATCAAGCATAACTCGACCCATATTTTCAATTGACGACTCTGTAATATCATATGTTGGCAATGTTATATCATACGAGTCTTCACTGCCACACCAAGAGAAAATTGGGTAAGGCCCGGAAGTACGTTGTTGGCCACCTTTTTTAGATATCGGCCAGTCTCCAAGATTTAAGTAAAATTCCATGTCGGGAAGAAGCACAACGCGCGCCAATGCGGTCAATGTGGCATCCATAAACATTTTGAAACCCGTATATTTCCCATAACATTTTCTCCAAATTTGCTGGTTTTTAATGACATAATGACACAATGAAATACTTTCAGGAACATTGTATCGTTTTAATAAATTTTCTCTAATGGCACTGAAATTAACCCGCTTAAATGAATGTAAGTCCCATTTTATCTGTTTATCATCTAAATAGGCGCCACAATTATTATTTAAAAGCCATAGATTAAGTTCCTGTGGACAATAACATCGTTCCGAGTAAACTTTGTTTCGTACAAAAAAAGGAGACTGCGCTACATGGGACCCATTATAATGCACATTAATTGAAACCTGATCACACCAATCACTAATAACGTAACGAACAACTGTTGAACCATCCCCTCTGTTAATAAGATTTATATTAGACCGACATATTCCATGAGGTGAACGTCCCTTTATTTGTACTTCAAATTGTATATAAGAAGGCGCCGTAAATCTAGAATTGATAGTCAGCATTATTTTTAACGAACGTAACAAATTTGGTAGTAATTTTATTTTCTTACTTTTTTCCTGTAGTATCCACAGCATGAATAAAAAAATATCTTGCAGGTAAAACAACGACATCAGGACTAAGCCCTGGCCCCCAAACAAGGGTTTTACCAACATCTACAATTTTGTCATTGCACACATATATTCTCAATATAGCAATTACTGAAAATACAACTATAATATAAACTCTTTTAAAATACATCGAAGAGAATTGTGAAAAAAACATTTATTAGACGTTTGTTTACAATTAAACTAGTGATGACAAGTGGTAAAAATATTGGTAAAAGATTGTTCAGCCTTTTATAAATTAGAGGTGGAAGACTGTCGATGGCTCGCCCACCGATAT
The DNA here is from genome assembly GCF_011750605.1 of Drosophila busckii. Lineage (NCBI taxonomy): Eukaryota > Metazoa > Arthropoda > Insecta > Diptera > Drosophilidae > Drosophila > Drosophila busckii. Next base: position 19,763 of record NW_022872750.1, on the reverse strand, counting down.
ATTAAAACCAAACCGTATACAGCTATAGATTGTTTTCGATAGTATGGCTTCTTTGAATAAAAAGATGAAACAATCGAGTTATCAGGGGTGTCATTCTCTGTCACAAACTTAGTGAGCAAACTTGGATATAAGCACTAAGCATACAACACATGATTAGTGCTATAAGTAATAACATATTATAAGTAATGAATTGAATTTCACATCAATTCCATTAACCTGTGCCACTGGCAAGTTTGCTCACTCATGTGGCGCCGACTCGACAGCAGGTAGCGAAACAGAAGCACACATAAGGCACACAAAAATTTTAGATTTTTTTTTGCATCATACTTTTCGGGAAGCTGATACCACACGAGCAATAATTGTCGTGTGATCACAAAAGAAATATTGCTCAGCCACACGCAAGCAATTGTCGTATGGTATCAGCCACAATTTCTTTTGTGTGTGGCAGTGCAATGGTAGTACACATTGTGTTCTTATGAGTGTGCGCACTATTGCCGTTCTCTGGTTTGCGATTCCGATCTCGATATCTCAATCAGGTAGCTTTTAGTGCTACCGAATTTGATTTAAAATTGTTCAATATATATGTTTTCTTTAATTATTTGAAATGAAATATACAAAGATGTATTTAAATGTACTTCAGAATAAAATTGTACTAAATGACTCAATTTAAATTACATTAATTTAATTCTGTTTATTTTTGTAATTTAAAAAAAAAATGTTTGTGGAAAATTAAGTTCTCGAACATTTTTCCGAAATTGTTACTAACTAACTCATATACTATTTATGTACATATACACAGTATACGGTACACAGGCACAGCCTCATTTTCGACGAAATATTACTAGAAGACCAGGAAAGCACTTCAAGACATTTTATAAGCAAAAGATCTAGTTTTACATTACAAGAATATATTACATTATTAGAACCTAAGGTTTATTATTAACTAAGGCCACTTTTACTAAAGTCCATATATTATTTTTATTGGTCATTATTTTTATTAAAACCGTTTCGGCTCACAGCTTGTTGGAGTGTCTGCCTCCACGCGTCCCTTTCCTGAGCGCGTCTTTGCAAGTTCGTAATACCAGATGTAGACAAGGCTTCCATCACCTGGGCTTGCCAATGCATCCGGGGTCGTCCTCTCCTCCGCTTTCCAACAATCACCGCATCAAACATCTTACGAGCTGGAGCGTCTTCTTCCATACGAGTGACCCAGCCAGCGATGTCTGTGAATTTTGATTCGACTGACTACGTCAGCATTCCCGTACAGCTCATATAGCTCGTGGTTCCATCTAATGCGATAAGCATCGCCCACGCAGACCAAAGGTTTTGCCCAGAATCTTTCCCTCGAACACTCCAAGAGCAGCTGCATCGGATTGCGCCACAGTATAGCACTCTGCACCATATAATAGTACTGGAAGAATAAGCCTTTTATTTGTCGGACGAGAGAAAGTTCTGCTCTTAAATTGCCGACTAAGTCCAAAGTAACACCTGTTGGCAAATCTAATTTTTTGCTTAATCTCCAGGCTGACATCACTCGAACTATATTATAGCAGGGTCAAGGTAGATGAATTCCCTGACGGACTCAAAGCTATAGCCGTCAACAGTCAGCTGAGAATCAAGGCAACGCTTGGTTCGGCCAATGATATCAATATCATCAGCGTAACCAAGGAGTTGGACACATCAGTTCGTCAGAATCGTGCCCGTCCGATGCTCACCAGCCTTTCTTATAATACTCTCCATGGTATGAAAAGTTTCGGATTGGTCACTTCCTACCTTGACAGAGCTGATTGTCTTGCTCAATGTCATTTTGCAAAGCCGTATCAGCTTTGTTTTTATAGCAAGCTCGGCAATTAATTAATTCAATTAATTCAATCGTCGTCGCATGCAGACGTGTTTTTATGAACTCGGAAAAAATATACCCAAGTTTAGAGTGCAGTGAGAGTGTTAACTAGTGTAAAACGCGAAAAGACGCTTAGTGCGATGAAAACGCACTAAATATTTTGTTTATTGTATTAAGAATATGGATATTAATTAATAATTTAAATAAATAAAATTATCAAAAAAACTAAAGAATGAATCATCGAATTCGTAAGCAAAACAGCGCGATGCAAGACGACGCGGCTTGCTCGCTTCGCAAACAACGGTCTTCCTTTTCGTGGCCGGCAACTCAAAATACTTGCTGATGCAGTACTTTCGACGGCCATTACCCTTGACTAAATTCGACCTTTCTTAACAAGTGATCGAGTCGTTCTTCTGATTCCAGCCTCTACGGGCAGAGCACAGTTGAATTGAGCAAAATCGAAAAACGCAAAGCTGGCATGCATGGGATCGAGGACATCTCTCACTACGGTACTAGAAAAACAGCTCTCTGATACCACTCACATCCAAGTACAACACGACAACGCAACGGTTCGCCGCCCGCTCAAGCTCGTTGCAACCTCGCCTATGTGTATCGGCGAGAAGCCGCTATGAATCAACATCAAACAAGAACCAAACGAAATCTTGACAACACGCAAGCGATGCACGCTGTTGCAGAATGAATGGATCGCTACATCAAATAACGGAGCTAGCCCTTGCCAAAGAGCGACTGATCGCAGCAATGAAAGCAGCTCAAGCGAAATTAACACCACCCAAGTTAGATTTCAATCTAGCAGACCTTCTGTGATCTGCAGCCCGAAGAAAGCGTTAAAAAGAAACCAAAGCCCCTCCGATATATATACGGGGGAAAATTTCCAATGCCCTTGTGAGCAAAATTATAGAGCTCATTGGACAAGACTTTCATATAATTCCTTGTACGGAGTAATATTCGTGAAACAAAAGTTCAATCTAAGTCAGAAAAGCTTAGAAATATTATCCAGCATTATAGCGACACTAAATGATTTTAAGTATCAATTAAAAGCAGAAGGTTACAAGTGGTCTTAAGGGGAATAAATCAGATGTAACCTGCAGAAACAGGCTCTACTTATTAGCTTAACGCCAAAAGTCTTCAACATCTTAAACAAGGAAAAGAAGCCCCACTCAAGGTTGAGCGGGAGCCAGACAACAATACTCTTAAAAAAACGAAGTCACCTATATACAACTTCAGTTCTATGCATCGGCGATACTGTAGAAAACCACATAAAACGCAACGGCCTGTTACAATGTATGATTGTAGAATTATGGACCACACGTACATACTGCACACTCCGCGGTGTGGAGTTTGTGGACAGGCTTCCGATACGCTGCTAGAAGCAGACGCTCTATACCAATAGTGCGCAATGCGTGGTAACACAGCTAACTAAGAGGTTGCCCAATATATTAAGGAGTAAAAGTCGGATCACGCGATGCACACGCCGCGCTCGCAAATGTCGGCTACCATCTAATCACACCCGACGTCTTTCTTTCGTCGGCACCAGATGTCGCTTGAACTCCGATCCATAGTAAAAACTGTGACATTGCAGGCGTTAATCAGGATTGAGCCCACTACGCCAAATTGACCGAAAGCCACTACATCTGAGTATATTGGCAAACCATTATCAGCCTGTTGGAACCCAACAATAACCTTGGAACTGTTCCTAGCTGCACAATGCATTATGGTTCTGTCTCATGCGAAACAACATGCAAAGATTTATGCGTAATCAGATCTTCTTTACAAATGTTAGTATCACACCGCCAATATCATGGCTCCTCTACGTATCCCGTGGATGCTAATTGCGTTTCCAGCACTAAACTGAAGTTATTCAATTCCTGTCGACACAATTGAGTCATGCTTGTCAAAACACTGACCAACAAATATACTTTAGACTTAAGAGCTACACATTTCTATGCAAAAACCAGTCCCGATGGCAAGGACATGGTGGACTGGATCCTGATCAGACCGTATCAGCATCCCTTACAAGGAGCTCGCAGAAAATTATTTCAAGCCACACTTAAGAAATAAAATGGATAGTGGAATAAACATTACTCTGTAGCCGCAAGTATATTGCCCCTCGCTTCATTATAGTGAAGGAGAGTTCATGCAGTTCTTCGACTCACTAGGAGACCATTTCATACCAGCAGGAGACTACAATGCAAAGCACACACACTGGATCTCGGCTTGTGACTCCAAAAGGAAAGCAGCTCTATAATGCAATTATAAAAGCAGCAACAAACTCGACACGTTGCCCCGGTAGACCAACATACTGGCCGACAGACCCAAATAAATGCCTGACTTAATAGACTTCGCAATACCAAAATACCTCGAACATTGAATCAGTTGCGAAGTCTTCAGATCTTCATCTGCACTCACCCGTCCATAATTTATCAGTCATCCAAAGTAACTGATGATCACCGCTTGATTGATTACACAAACAAATGGATTGCTATGGAAATTATAGTCACAATTACGCTAAATCCTGTACTCAACGTTAAAAATGATATCGACAGCCTTATCAAAACACTAGAGTCCAATTTTTGTCACGCAGCCCGCTTGCAAATCCTCAAACGCATGCCTTACACTCAAGAGAAAATCAGCAATCGAGCAATCTTCTAGAAAGCGAGCTTAGGACGAGAATGGCAGTTCACAGGTCGCCATATGCACGTCAAAGCCTTAAAGACGCCACCCGCAAGCGTACCAAAGCGAACAACAGAAGCAAATAGTCAAGCATCGCTCACCAGCAACTATCATCCTCTTTTACGAAAAACTCACTGCGGAAAGCTCATCCAACTCTATGCCCACCAACAGAATCTGAACAAATAGGCGGCTGGGCGCCGCAAGTGACGAGACAGACAAACATTTGCAGAACCTTGAAAATGTGTTTCAGCCAATCCTGCCAAAATTCATTCCCATCCACATTACAGTTGATCTCAGCTCAAAAGAGCCATGGATATTGCCCAACGAAATTGCACAATCTGCAAATAGGTTGAACCCGAAAAAAATCACGGGCTCGACAAATACGCCAAAATGTTATTGAGCTCCTATTGTGCGTTTGCACTCGCCACTCTTCAATGCCACACCAAGCTTGGTACTTCCAGAGAGATGGAAAAGTCAATATAATAATGATACCAACACGCCTACAATTTAAACAAATCAAAAGACCCAAAGCTCTTTATGCTTTCAACTCATTGAAAAATGCTTGCGACCGTAAATTCATATCTAAGAATCCATAACAAATTCATCACATCATTGGGTTTCGTGGTTACAAACGGACGATCGAGCGGTTAATCGCATAATTGAATAATGAAGCGCATTCGACCGGAATTTGCCTGCAATATTTCTTGATGTATCAGCATTCGACAGGTCTGGCTAGAAGGACTACGCATAAGATCAGACAACGCTTCCTAATATACACAAAATTATATAGAGTCGTATTATTGACGAATTTGCAGTGGATGCAAATTAGCTTGTTGACGACTATGTGATGGCTGGGAGTCCAAAGGGCAGTGCGCGTACTGGCCAACACTACTATGTCTCTTACCAAAGATATCCAACAAGAAGTAAATCCACCTTTGCTGACGATACGTTTCTCAGCCGTTTCGAGGTGCCATGCAAGCAGCAGACGCAACTAGCTTTATATGTCGAAGTTGGAGAAATGGTTCTGACGGCGAATAAAAGTAACGAACAAAAAGCATACATGTACGTTTACACTAAAAGCAGAATGTCACCGCACACTAACTGCGCACTCCGCAAGAAACGGAATGACGTATCTTGGAGTCCTCGACAGAAGACTCAATGGCGTAGCACATCGCGAAGCCAGAGACGCACTAAAATAAAGCATGCCATCCACTGGTTATCACGCTCGGTCTCTCTAGCCTTGAATTATAAGGTCTGCTTTGTACATTCCGTACTAAACCATCTGACCTTGGCTCCAACTATGGGAACGCTAGCAATAGCAACATTTATATTGTCAGAGAGTTCAGTCAAAAATCCTTAGAACTAACACCGGGGCACCGTGGTACGTTCGAAACGAAAACATACTGAAAGATCTAATATTCAACCAGTCAGAGATGTAATAGATGAACACAATGTTAAAATACTACAGCAAAGTTTTTCGATCCTATCCTTCGCGCGAGGGCTAACAGGTGTGAAGCCGCTCGTCTGCGTCTAACGATCTACAACCAGCGATGAATCTGAACGTGCAATCCTAAAACGTTAGAGAAGAAACTGTAGATATGTTTAGTTTAAGATTTGTATACTTAGTTAGTCTCAATTTAAGAGAAGATTCAATAAACACGACGTCTTAAAAAAAAAAAAAAAAAAAAAAAAGCTCGGCAAATAGAAGGTGTTCGAGTTGCTCGGCTCAGTAAGCCCGAGACTGCATGCCTTTCTTGTTGTGATTACAGCCTCTCGATGTCCAGCCTGTAACCTTCGTAACACAAAGCCGTGTGCGAATCCTAGCTGCAACAAGATAATGGTCGGAGTCGGTGTGGGGACCCCGACAAGATCGCACGTAGAGTACATTGTATGCATGCCTTGCATCGAACAAAATATGATCGATCTGATTTCTGATCAGTGATAGCAGTTATGTCAGCCATATCTAGGTATCTACAAGCTATTGAGCAGTTGAGTTCTTTACAATGTTCGTACATTCCAACTACATACTCTCAAATCAAGTCCTACGCCTAGTTTGAATAGATAGGACCTAGTCGCGCACTTTAGTTTGGCGCTTAACAGGAAAACCACGTGGAAGTAGTGCGTCGGCTTAAAGAGTGACTAGGATCGTGCTAGCATTCACCAAGTTGAATGCAATCAGACGGACATTTTACTTTGCATTCTCTCCACATGTAAAACTAAACAGTGACTCACAAGGTTTTCAGCTTCATAAAAAATTAAATGATGATTTTTACGGTGTATAACAAGAGTTGACCGAGAACTTTTAGCTCTTACGGGTTAAACTGGGAGGACCTAAATATTTGAGCTCAATTATGATTAATAAGTTAACATATATTGCCCAAATTAGTCGTGCGTATTCTGCTTTGATTTGAATTGATTATTTGTTGTCAATTTTTAATACTTAGTACAATAAATACCTGTTTGTATGTATTATAAGGTGAAATAAATAAAGAAAATAAATGTATTCAACAATTTAAGAAAAAAATTCGTTAGAATTATAAAATTTAATCTTTTATCAATTAATGTACATTTTTTATTTTAGGGCTTCTCGTGTGTAGACCTTCTAAACGCTGGTATGAAACAGTCTGGAGTATTTTACTTACAAATTCGGGGAACAACTTATTGGTTTTTAAAAGTATACTGTGAGCAAAGTGTGTCAGATGGAGGTTGGACGGTAAGATATTTGTATTTTCATATATAATGTTTGAAAATAATTATTTGTTTTTCAATAAAGGTTATTCAACGGCGTGATGATTTTGGAGAACCTCGGGAAAACTTTAATCGCGATTGGGCAGATTATAAAAATGGTTTTGGTGAACCTGCAAAAGAGTTCTGGCTTGGAAACGAGAACATTTATATGCTCACAAACAATGAAGAATACGCTTTACGAGTTGAATTAGAAGATTTTGAGGGAAATAAAAGGTAAGTCAAGAAATATTTTCATTGCATTGAATTTATTTTATTACATCAATCAAAAATATCAACACTCACATCATCCCCAAAGCATAAATGGGGGTGCCACAGAAAGATTTTGGCTTAAGCTGATTTTAATATCTCTAAAGCAAAACCGTACTCACCTACGAAGTGTTACTGAGATTTTATTTTTTGTTGTTTAGTGCGAATAAACAGTAACAGGCAATACCACACTTGACGGAAAGCCCGATTATGTGGCAGGAAGCTTAATACTGAAGGTATTACAAAACTTTGTATAGTTGTTAGTAATAGGGTATGTAGCTAGTGTTTGAAATTTAAAACAAATCCGTTTACCACAACGCGATCAATTTGGTTGCGTGCTTTTTGATCAAGCAAGCTTTGCGTATAAGTCCCCGAGGATGATCTTTACGGCATGGGATGGGCATCGGTCGTATGTGTCCTCGAGTCTCGCATAGAATGCATCTTTAACAGCATCGTCCTGCTCTTCCGTCGGGGCGAGCGCGCAAATTAGGTTCAGGTTCAAGAATCTGACTTTGACGCGAATTGTAGCTAGGTGTTCACTCACCGGAGTGGTGAGCCGTGGTGACGAAGTCTCCGACTTACTACGAATCCACATCCGAATTCACGTTTCTCCGCATGGTAGCTGTAAAAGATATCGCAATTTGCTCGTTTAGAGCAACCTTCTCCTGTCCATCGCATTTCCTGGATGGTGGTTCTGTCAGCCATTATTTTTCCGAGGACCGCCAACTGGATAGAGCCGGCTTTCCCATTAAGAATCCGGACTTTCCGGGTGCATAACCTTAAATCATAATCCTTTTTCGTTTTGTGGTAGTCGTCAACATAAGGGGGGATCCTATCCGAGGCTTTCGCTTTGGTTTTCATTGAGCTCTTGTTTTATGGGGCGGGTTCTAAACCCAGCACGTAATGTCATTGCTGCACACACTAGCTCACTAGCTAGCGGTTGCTAAGATAGCTATCCAGTAGGTGCCACGTGGAGGCTGTGCGTCAAATTGCCATCGCTCCAGACAGAGATCTCCCTGACGGTCATAAAGTTCACCGCAATCAGTAAAAAATTTTGAATTAAAAAAAATTTTTTTTTAAGTTCTCAGCTTTGTTTTTTAACGACTTGACTCTTAAAATGAAGCACAAACATTTATAAATTTACTAAAGTAAAATGCTAAAATACTTAAAAGTTCTTTTAAATTAATCATTATTAAAAATCTTCCAGATCTGAGTATGGTGCTGCATTTTGTTTTACCATATAGAACAATTATATCACCAGTCTTGAGACAACTTTGCGAAGTTGTTATTTTTATTTTTTTGAAAATTTCCAATTTTGCGTGAAACTTTTGGTTTTCGATTAATTTTGGTATTTAAGTTAATATAATCAACGCCGAGTTGACCGAAAAACCAATCCGAAATTGATGTTTCAGTTCTTTTGTTGCTCCATTTTTTAAGAAACCCAAATTGATGCAGACAAAGGTAGCTGCAATACATTCAGTCACTGGTAAAACGCACAAATAAGATTATTACCCTCTAAAACTGTATATTTTTCTTTTAAACCTGGCATATTTACTTTTTGGGATTTGTTTTTTGTTCTACTCCACAATCGACGAGAGCTCAGGTCTTAATATAATTAACATAATAATAATATAAATGCCTCTCAACAGATTATCGGAGGTTAATGACCTGGGTATTCTCCTTGATAGTAAGCTGAAGTTTGACAAACATGTTTCCTTAACTGTCAGCAAGACAGACAGCAACCACGCAAAATGTTGTTGCCTTCAACTTTACAACACACACAGACACACACATAAACAAGTGTGTGTGTGTAAGTTCAATGCTGTCTGTTTGTTTATTTTTAGTCAATTCGCAGCTATTAATGTAAAAATTTGTATTTATTTGTTTTAGCTTTTTGATTGGTTCCAGGTGTTGATCTACCATCTTACTCTAGTAGATACTTTAATTAAATCTCATCTTTAACTATATATATTTCGCAATGTCGTAGACGTGTTTTTATAGAACTCCGGAAAAAATATAAGCCCCAGAAGATTAGTGAGTGCAGTGAGAGTGTATAACTAGTGTAAAACTCGAAAAGACGCAAGTGCGATGAAAACGCACTAAATATTTAATTTAGTTATTGATTATTTTTATATAATATTTATAAATAATAATATCAAAATAAATAAAAGATGAATCATAACACATTCGTAAGCAAAGCGCGCGAGCAAGACGACGCCGGTTTTCGCTTTCAGCGAACAACGATCTACTTTTTGTGGCCGAGCAACTCAAATATGCTGATGCCATGGTAAAAACTTTCGACGGTCAATTACCCCTGACCTAAATTCGACATTGCACTACAAGTGATGCGGCTCGTTCTGCTCTCCAGTCTACAGGTCTCAGAGACCGGTGCTATTGGCAACATCGACAAGCAAAAGCTGCATGCAATGGGCCAGCACATGCTTCACTACGGTGAACTAGCACAACAGTCTCTCTGACTACGCAACATCACTACAACGACCGCAACGGTATCGGCCGCCCGCTCAAGCCTATCGTTGGCAACACTCGTCCTATGTGTGCATCGGCGCAAGAAAGCCCCTTTGATCAACATCAAACAAAAGCAACAAACCAATCCTTGCAAAAGCAAGCGATGCCGCTGTGCAGAATGGAATGGTCGCTAATTTAAAATTTACATAAGTTAGCCCCTAAATGCCAAGAGCGAATGCCCGCGAATATATTTACAGCCACAACAATAGAATAAACTGGATTAGTGGTAAAACTTCTCTAGGGGGCCCCGCAGGTAATTTTTGCCCACTCCGTGTCGTTTCACATAACTGAAGGGAGATTCATGCAGTTCTTCGACTATAGAGGCATTTCATAGCAGCAGGAGATACAATGCAAAGCACCACACTGGGGTCTCCTTGTGACTCCAAAGGAGCAGCTCATATTGCAATTTAAAGCCAGCAAAACTCGAACCAGTTTCCCCGGTAGACAACATTGACTGGCCAACAGACCATTAATAAATGCCTGACTTAATAGACTTGGCAATCACCAAAAATATACCTCGAAACTTGATCAGTGCCGAAACTCTCTTCATCTGCACTCACCGCGTCCTAATTATTACTCGTCATCCAGTTACTGATGATCAACCACTTAGATTAACTACACAAAACCAAATGATTGCTTAGGAAAAATATAGCTTCACACATTACGCTAATCGGTACTAACGTAAAGATGATATCACAGCTATTCAAAACACGAGGAGTCATTTTGTATCAGACAACGCTTCCTTAATAATTACACAAAATTATTTAGAGTCGTATCTAGTATGACAGAAATTTGCCAGTGAGATGCATTCTGCTATGTCTGCACGACTATGTGATCGAGCTGTGAGTCCACAAGGCAGGTTACTTGGCCAACACTATTGTACCTTTACCAGCAGATATTCAAAGTATGCGACCTAAAACATACTTTGCTGGATAACGCTATTTCAGCCCGTTCGAGGTGCCCTTCAAGCAAGACAGTGCGGCAACTGGTCTTATCGGCGAAGTGGAGAAATGCCTCTCTGACTGGCGACATAAAGTAAAGCGAACAAAACGAAATGTTACGTTTACAAGGCAATAATTGATCTCACCGTCAACACTAAACAATCCGCACTCCCGCAGCCAACGAAGTGACGGATCTTGGAGTACACCTCGACAGAGAGACATGGCGTAGGCACATCGAAGCAAAGAGAACGCAACTTAAAAGCCAATAACCTCCACTGGCTTATCAACGCTCGCTCCTCTCTCAGCCTTGAATATTCCTGCTTTACAATTCCGTACTAAAACCCATCTGGACTATGGCTCCCAACTTGGGGAACGCTGCAATAGCAAATGATTTGTCCGGAGAGATGGCCCAACAAATTTGCCAGCAGCTGCCAGCTGGCCAACAAACAGAAAAGCGAAACGAAAAAAAAAAAAAATCATACAGACGCCTAAATATTTAACCAGTCAGAGATTGTAATGCTGACACAGCGGGTTAAAATACTACAGCAAGCGTTTCTTGCTCCTATCCACCTCGCGCGAGGCTAACAAGGCTGTGGCAGCCGCTCCCGTCTGCGTCGTAACGACATACCAACCAGCGATAGAATCTAGGAACGTGCAATCCTAAAACAGTTTAGAGAAACTTTTAGATAATGTTTAGTTATAAAATTTGTATACTTATTGTTAGACTCAATTTAAGGAGAAAATTCAATAAAAACAACAAAAAAAAAGTTTTTAAAAAAAAAAAAAAAAAAAATTTTTCTATTAGTCATGAAGTTTCTGGTGGTGTCAATGTTTCATGAATTAAATGTAATTAAAGGGGATATTGATTCTTCATATTTGTTGGGTCAACTTAATTTCTCGTTCTTATTAGTTATACTCGAAATTTTGTTTCCTTAAACTTCTTAACTTTTGCACAATAACTATTTACTGAGATGGCTCCTAGGAGTTCTCTGTGCTGTTTATAATAAACTTAGTTCTAGTTTCAGCAGGACCTAGAGAGTTTATCTTATAAGCGGTGTATTTATTATTAATATGACAATTAACTTTATTGCAGATCTGATTGGGGTTTTCTGGGTTTTCCATCCTCTGCACAAAATGTTGGTAGTCGAGGACTCTTTAAGTTTAAAAATAGATTTATTTAATTATGAATGTAAGAATGTAAAACAAAGCACACATTAATGTAATTTTTCTTTTGCTGTCGACTGCTCTTAGTAACTACGCTAAATAGAATAAATAAAATAAATAAATAAAAATAAATAAATAATAAATAAATAAATAAAAATAAATAAAATAAATAAAATAAATAAAATAAATAAATATATTAAATAATTCTTACTAAGGATTTATTTATCTATCTATCTACCTATCGTGCTCTTCAATTTCCATTTTAAAAATAATTGCATAGGGAAGAGCAAATCACCAATACACTTATTCGAAAACACTAACACAAGTAAAGATGCCGTTAACTCAATTTAATTTCATACACTGAAAAGAAATGATTATCACTTACTTGTCCAAAGTATGCGCAGACAATGATAATTTCGTATGTCCAGTGCAAGCTGTTTTAATTTTCTTTTAAGTGCACGCATTTCGTCAAAGCAACAACAAAGCTCGCAAAAAAATTTTTGACACAACAACAAACACATGAAAGTGTTGTTGCTACGCTTGCGCAGTCGAGACAAGGCAACAACAAACACATGAAGTGTTGTTCGCTATGCTCGCACAGGCGAGACAACAAAAAAAATTCGAAAAATTGTTTGTGTAATTTGCATTGGCTTATGGAAAGAGCGCGTATATATACACGCAATTGCTCTTCCTATACTGAAGAGCAATTACAAAAACAAATGAGCACACTGATCTTAGGGCTTGGACGCCCTTGCTTTAAACTTTTACAAAATATCGTAAGTGGCAGGTGTAATCAAAGCCCAGATCATATGCTTTGCTTTGATGTGCTGGTTCAAAGCCAGGGTTCCAACTAAACAACTTTATATTACCTATTTAAAATAATTGGCGAATCTGCTTTGAAAATATAAAATCAATACGTCAAAGCTTTTGCAGTGTGTATTCAAACTAAAAATAATAAAAGTTGGTCGCTAATTGAGTTGGATGACATCTCTGTTAAGGAATCATATGTTTCAACATTTTGAACTTAATTCGTATAATAAATGCACTTTCAAGAAATAGCGTGTTAAATGTATATTTAATAAAAAAATACATTTTAAATTGTTTGCTTTAAGCTTAAACCCTTTTTTTTTGTGAAATAATTAATAATGATTTGCAAAAAATGGTAATGTTTTAGGTTAGATAGGCTTCCCTAAAGGGAACACCCAGAGGCCATGTGGCCCATTGTAATGCCTGTGTATCTGTAGGAGTAAATGGAGTATGTGGTGGTATGTCTATGTTAAATCTCCGGGTCCTGTGGCGCCTTCTGTGGGCTAGTGCGCCCGTGGATCCATCGAGTGGAGTCTAGAAACTAAGGTAAGGTTGGACAACCTGACTCTGCTGAGCAACTGCACAGCCCCTCGTAAAAGGCTTTTCCGCCCTGCTGCCGAAATGGCAGTGTCCCGTTAAGATCACTTGCCAGTGATTTAGATCAAGATTCTACCACAGGGGGGAATGACTTCTGCTTGTATGGTGCCCCTTGTGGTATTATTCCATATAGACGAGGTGCAGAGTTGAGCTTTGATCATTCTATAGCTAAGCATGTTACATAGCCATTGATTAATCATCGGATGTGAGACAATCTTGCTAATGCTGTTAGTATTGACTCGATCCTGATATTGTTGAACGCTCACTTTATGTCTAGAAAAGCTGCCAACGCAAACTCCTTTCTCTGCAGAGTGTCTTCTTAATAGTACGAATAATTCCTACTACATTATGTAGTGCAGTCTCAACTGATCTACCTTTACGGTAGGCGTGTTGGTCTGCACTGATACCTTGAGGTGTCAGCAATGTTCTTATGTACAGGTCTAGTAGTCGTTCCAGTGTTTTTAGTAAAAACGATGAAAGACTGATTGGCCTGTAATCTTTTGGTGAGCAGTGGTTTATCCTTGGGAATGAATGCCACTTTCACTTCTTTCCATTTTTTCAGAATGTACCCTGTTACTAGGCATCGCCTGAAGATTTCTAAGAGTCATGGTATGAGGTAATTGGTTACCGCTTGTAACATGGCAGGTCTAATGTAATCCGGTCCTGCAGATTTGTAGGGGTGGAACGACTTTATAGCCCAGATTATCTTCTCTTCGGTTATTATTTCATCTATTACGCTATTGCTACCCGTATTCAACATATTCGTAGGTTGCCTGCTGGTGTTGAGGATGTTAATAGCTAGCGGGACAAGGATATGCACGGGATCTTAGTTCACAAACTCTTTCACGATTCAGAACTCCTGGATTAGAGCCACGTCTATGATTTTCTCGTCCATAAATCGCAGTAGGTCAACCGATGGAATTTTGAAGTGATGCAGATTAATCTGCACTACTTTTCTTCAGTTGGTTTAACCGCCTTGTCGTTCTGTTTTTTGGGAATAATCGCCCTGAGACTACCCAAACCCCTTCTTCAGCTGGCATTGCTTACGCAGGAGATGGCACTTGGATTCGTGACCAATCTTGACCCATAAATCCTTCCCTTTCCTTTGGCGCGAGCTAGTCCTCTCGTTATGGTCCAGTTGGTAGTGTCACAGTCCACGTTCTGGCGCTTGATCATGTCCAGTATGATTCTATCCTCCATCATTATAGGTGGAACCAATAACTTGATGTTCGTCCCCTCTGGAACATGGTCCATGCATACTACGTCAAACCTTGCTCCAGGCAACAGTTCCCCAAGGTTTTGACTTTGAAGAATCTTCAAGATTCCACCTTGGCGCCCTTATACCACTTGATGCGGTCGAACGGGAAATCGAAATAGGTACTAAATCCCGAAAATCGCCTCATGTATTGCCGTGTTGATAGCTTTCTCATATAGGAGCCAGTTATCGGGTATAAATTTTCCTGCCGGATCTTTTCTGTCGATAATGACAACCGGAAGTTCAGGCTTAGAGCCTAGGCTAGCCAGGACAAGCCCGCTTGCTCTCAGACCCTTAAGCAGAGTCATCTGACCTCTGTATTTTATTGCTGGAGGCAGAAGTCTTCTGCTTCCCGTTGTGCCCAGCCTGGTTAGTCTGTGTGTTCGGTTTTTGGGAGGTTGTAAATACAAAATAGCCATAGCATTTACTTATTATCCCATAGATGATAAATCGTAAATAAAAACATAATGCCTATGATCACGAACTCAGCTTCCATATCTAGCGGTTCCAGATCCACCCCGTCTTATCTTCTCATTGTCGTTGTCTTGTGACCATCCACCGACGTTTGATTTGATCCCAGCTCGGGGAAAATCTTTTACCTCCATATATTGGTATAGGGTAGGTTAGTTAATATGAGGAACCATCCCATAGCGTTTTAGCCTTACCCGCCAAGTATACCTCTAGCCATGGTTGAGCTAACACGTGACAGACTATCCAGTGTACATTGCCCAGCTAGAGAATTTTTCCCGGTCAATAAAAAAAGACAAAAAGTCGAGCAAGGGCGAAATTTTTATTTTAAGCATTTTCATAATTCTTCTTAATAATGGACAATATTTTATGATATTTGCTCTCATATATAAAAGCGATTATTCATGGAATATAAAAGCACTGAAAAAGAAACGATAATAAGGGACACTATTTGATGATATTTGCTCTCATATTATTATTCAAAGAATATAATAACAATGCAAAAGGAAAAATGCGATTGCTGACAATAGTAAATATTAGCTTTGCTGTACTTTATGCTTTGATGTCACGTGCGACATTGAAAGCCCGCATTTTTAAGGGATGTGTCGTTATTAATTGCATGATTACAAATATGTATAGAATTTATACACTATAGAAATAAAATAATTTTCGTCGATAAGGCTTGTTTGTAATAAGATTTGAGATTTTAATAGCCATTTAAAGTTGCAGTCGTAAGTAATAATAAAAAATTAAAAATTGTTGTGAGCTCTTAAGAGTCAGCAGCGATGATGTGGCATCAAGATTATACGAAAGCGCTTGTGTAATTGTTGAGCTAACGACTTGTCGCTAGCTGTAATTTTGCTAATCGCGATTTAACGCCCGAATTTATATCTAAACGACGAAAGAAATTTCTTTTACTAATTTAGATAGATTTATACTGCCCTTTCTGCACGTTTTGTGTGTCAGTTTAAGTTAAATTTACATTTTTCAAATATATGTTAATTGAGATTATCGCGGCATCGGCCGGCTTTCGAGAACTAACTAAAGACTTACGTTTGTACGAGAGTCTAGAGCGAGTAAAAGTCCATTCTTGTATATAGAAGCGCTTGAGTTTTTTCAGCACGAGCTTACACCAGATCAGCTGTTAGTAGCTGAGGAGTTAAATTGATTGGCCTTGCATGACCAAACATACTCCCCCCGTTGAAAGGCACGGCTTTCAACCTCATCAGTTCGAAGTAGGCGCATTTGCAATTCCTCTGTATCGTCGTATAAGCCATAGTGAAGTGGACTACGCATGCCGGGTATGGTAGCACTTCTGGGTGTCTTCGATAGTATGCGAAGTCTTTACAAAGTTGTTCAAAGCGTGAAAAGATCAGACTCAGTTCATTGCATAGGAGCTGCTGTTTGTTGTCTGGTTAGGTCTAGAAGAAGCTGAGGCGTAAAACTCAAGGACAGATTGTTCAGGATATAAGAAGCAGTTTAGCTGCATCATGTAGGCCGACGGATAAGAATGTAAGCAGCTTCCAGTTGCATTGGAACTTGCGGCACGCGCAATGCGACACGCCCAATAGCGTGGCCCTTGCCTTTGTCTCAACCTCATCATCGGAGTTGACCAGCCGCGCAGCATCGTCAGCGGGATCCTCGTTTGGATCATGGCCAGCACAAGTGGCTACAATGCTCTGCATCTGCTTCCACCACTTGCTGCTCCTGTTCCTTCTTCAGCGGCTTTCCGCTTCGATACGGATTTGCGCCCACTGCGACGTTTGCTTGGTGAGGGTGGGTGGTGTGGACCTTGCTGCTGCCTTTGGCTGCTTTGCAAGACCATTGGCCAGCTGCTGCTCCGCCTGCTGCGGTCGTCCCTGCAAACGGTGCTGCCGCTGCTGCCTTTGCTGTAACCGTTGCTGTCGTTGCTGTAACCGCTGCTGCCTGTTGCAGCCGCTGATAGCATTGCAGCCGTTGTTGCTTCTGCAGCCGCCGCTGCTGTTGTTGTTGTTGTTGCTGCTGTTGCTGCTGCTGCCGCTGTTGTTGCGCTGATGTTGCAGCAACTGTGGTGCTGATGCAGCACGCGATGAATGCACTGGATGCACAATGCCAAAGTTGGATGGCATGACAGCTATGGGTCCGCTCGTTTGCTTCTGCACCAAAGACGATACGTCCGATTCTACGGACGCCACCAATTCATCAAAGTCGCAAAATAGTTTACTGCCGACTTCATTTTGATCAAGGTCTTCTAAGCTATCGTGTATAGCTTTGAATTCTTGTTTAGTGTTCTCTCAACTAAATTAGCGTGCACCTTTAATTCGCCGGCATTAAAGGCCCTTAGATTGTCTGTTGATAATTTAGAATCAAGTTTAAGAGCTTTGTCGAAAAATGATTTTGCTTTTAGCTTTAGGTATCGCACCCTATTTACACTGTCCGCACTAAACGACATATTTGTAATTGTTCGCGCACAACACAGATGAAAAAAATGTTGTATGTTTAAGTTGCTTTATATTGAACACAGCTGATTGTTCAGCAGAGGTTTTAGATGCACTGGTGTTGATATAATAGTAGAAAACAAAAAAGTTTTTATGCAAGAACATGTATTTTGAACAATTATTCATATGGCAGTTAAACGATAGTTGTTCGATTTGAATCATTTTTTGACAAATAAAAAAAATATTAATAAGATGATTACACAAAAGACTTATAAGATTAGTCCGGATCGCTTGGAAAACAACGAAAAAATTTAAAAAAAAAAGAAAGGCGGTGCCACGACCGTTTTGCTGGCACAGCTTTTTATTGATTTTAGAAGACTAATGCAAAAAACTAAAATATCTCATTCCGTTTTTGCGTTAATAATTAAAATTCGTAAAATTTAAATATTTCCCATAGTGCATTGGTAACGTTAATGAATTTATTATGGGAAGCTGAAAGTACTGTTAAAAAGCTTTCAGATGTTTTAAGAAAAGATTTGAACAAAAACTTTGAAATGATATTAAAGAGAAGTGCAGACTTTCACCTTATTTCTAAGGTAATAATATTTTAAATTTTAAGGCTGATGTAGTTGGTGATGGAGTTTGTCACATACAAAATCAAAATATTATAAAATATAAATATGCTCCAAGTACATCTTGTGATGTTTTTATTTATTTATTTAATGTCAACATTTAAACGAGCTCTGGTTCTTAAAATTTAATGAAATTTAAACTATTGGTTTTTAAATATTTGATAAACTTATAGATGGGAGTTAAACAGTACGCCAACATTCGTTGCAAGATTGGGGAAACCCAATCGGTCTGGGTTTATGTTAATTATTAATAGTTAAAAAAGTTAAAATAAATCATTCATAATGTTGAAAGGAGCTATTCAGTTTACAAAATGGTTTTTGGAAAAAAGCGCCAAAGCCTGTCAATAAGCAATTTAAAAAAATAATGGTTTATTGTAATACAAATTGTTTTAAATAACTATAATATAAATATTATAGACTTTATTGATTATATTTATTGTTGAGATTTCAATATTTTTATACGGAGGATGCTGCTTAGGATTTATGTTATTAATTTAAAATCTATGTATGACTAAAATATAGAAGACACTTTTGTAGAAAATAGTGCCATTGCGATGTACACCAGCTTTTCGCAGCACCCCTTCCATCACAATGTTGAAGAGGCCGTACGATAGAGGGTCGCCTTGTCTGAAACCTTGAACGGTTTTGAAAGGTTCGGAGAGGTTCGTTCCTACCTTGACAGATGGTGTTGCTCAATGTCATCCTGCAAAGTCTGATCAGCTTTGCAGGAATACCGAACTCAGACATAATGGGTACAGGCGATCTCTTATCGGGTTATCGAACGCAGCTTTATAATCTATAAAGAGATGGTGTGTATCGATTTACATCTCGTGGGTCTTTTCTAGGATTTGGCGTAAGGTGAATATCTGGTCTGTGGTGGACTTATCAGGTCTAAAGCCGTACTGATAAGGTCCAATCAGTGTTTTGGCGATCGGCTTTAGTCTTTCAATAGCGATAAGACTGATTCCCCGGTAGATTGCGCATATCGTCGTGTCACCCTTCTTCAGTCCTTTGTACAAAGGACACTGAAATTCAAATCATCGGGCATGCTTTCCGTTAGCCATATTTTGCAGAAGAGCTGATGCATGCACTTTATCAGCTCATCGCCCCCGGTCTTAAACAAGTCTACTGGCAGTCCATCTGCGCCGGCTGCCTTGTTGTTTTTGAGTCGCATTATAGCGACTCGGACATCGCTATGGCTAGGTGGTGGTGCGTCCACCTTATCGTTGATTGGTGGTATCGGGCTGATTTCTCCAACTGCAGAATTTGTGTCGTCATCGCCTGCAAGCAGTTTGAAGAAATGCTCCCTCCATAATATCAATGACAACTGCGTATCTGTAACCAGATTTCCACTCTCGTCGCAGCAGTTTGATGCTCCGGGCTTGAAATCCTGGGTCAGATGTTGACCTGTTGGTAGAATTTTCGAACATC